>NC_133143.1:22723593-22748593 GCF_048418815.1 Hemitrygon akajei
CTAAATCCAACTCTACATTGTTCAGGGTTGACAACCCGGTGTGAGAGTGGACTTCAGGTGCGTAGAAAATTGTTAGAGGCTGCATTCAGTGGCAAGCAATTGGAAGCCAAAGAGTTATAGAAATAAACAGCATGGAAGAAGGCCTTTCAGCTCAACCTGTGTATGCTGATTACATTGTCTATCTGTGCTCCCTTTGGTCCACATCAAGGAGGTGATGGGCAATTCTCCACCAACCAATGTTTGGGGACCGTTCTGCTGTAAGTGACAAGAGCTAACCTAACACACAAAGTCTGTCTTTAACAGTTCCCTGGAGAGATTATTCCTCGCTGTAGTTCTGGACATGGGTTCTGTTCACTCATGTGCTTGCAAACTCCGGAGGATAAATTTGATTAACCTGGGAAAGCTGTGTTTGGTGGGGATTGTGATTCACGATTAGATTGAATCTATTGTTTCCAATTCAGACCTCAGGCTGCGCAGTCTGTGTTGACAATAACCATGCAACTCTGCAGTTTCCGTCCTCAGCTTGAACCCAGCAATGTGAAGGACTTGTGACACTTGGGGCTAACCTACTCTAATTGAGACAAGTATACATTTCATGTGACTGGAAATTCAGTTTACAGATTTCCGTTTTTTCCAGAAGAGATCAAGTAGCTGCAAAATGTGAGAGAGAACAAGAGAGTGGGCTCCAATCTGGCCTGAGATGTGCAGGAGCCCAAGAACAGATTAAGAGGGGGAAGAGTTACAAAATGTGCTCTAACCATGCACGACCAAAACACCAGCCAGCCAACTACTCAAAACCCCTGGGTCTAAATACCCAAGGTGTTTATTAGTAAGCAACAAGATCCAGAACCTAAAAGTTCTATCATAAAAGAATCAATGTCAATTTTTTAAACTTGTGTAATTACTGTAACAATTAATCATAATCTTGGCTAGTAATGTGAAAGTAGACCATGATTCTTTGTTTAATGCTGTGGAGGGATTCTTCCGACTGGTGGGCGATGTTCAGTGCAGTCAGCTCATGAAAGGCAGTAGTGTTCTGCTACCAGCGTGTATACACTAATCTTCTTATCAGGACGACATCCAGCACAATGCACGGTCGCTTTGCACACAGGTGAGCTGGCACTACTCTGCTGGCCATTGTCTTTGTTCTTTTTTAATTTTAAGAAATTATATACTGACAGTTCTAAAGCGATTCATTGAGTTAATCCTGGAATGAGAGAGTTACCCTATTATGAATGGTTAAAGAAGATGGATATGTAATCTTTGGAGTTTATAAGATCAGAGGGCAATCTTATTGAAACATATGGAACCCTAAAGGGGAAGGAAAGTGTAGAAAATGAGACGTCTCCACTACTGAGAGAGTTGCTTAGGGAACATACACCAGATGTAATTAAGGGCCAATCATTTAAAATTGAGGTGGGAAGGAATTTTCTTTTGCAGAGGGTGGTGAACTTCCGGTTAAAATGGTGTGACAGCTTACTGGTAGTTCAAAAGGCAAGAAATTTGACTATAAAGGATTATTAATTACATCTTTTCTGAGGTAAGCTGTGGTAAACTATCACCACAAGCAGTGATGAAGCAAGTGGAGGTGAAGCCAATTCAGAGGATGGGCCGCACAGGTGCGTCGCAAAGCTGAAGTGCAAAGTTTTGAAGACTGAATTGTTGTTGCTGTTGTAGTTGGAGTGAGTGATTTGGAGGGGAGTAGATGCAGAAGAGTTTTGATGCCCATCCATCTAACCTGGGGGTGAGGCTGAATCACTTCAAGCGCTGAGCAGACTTGGTGCGATTGAGAACGGCTTTGGGCCAGGGTCCGGGTCCTGGAATTAGCCACTGCCTAGTACTTGGACAAGTTAAACACCAGTCTAGACAGACAGGAAAGCCCAAGTGACCGAGACAAGGGTCAGGCTGATTTCACTCGCTCTCCCGCGATGTCCGTTCATCTCTCGGTGGTGAACTGCTCTGGCTACTGTGCTACTGAGACTGAGGCTTGGGCCTACTCCGGCTGCTCCTGGGAGTACATCTAAGGACTCAATCCAGTTCGGAATGCTGTCGCTTGCTTCTATTGGTTGCAGGATTGTGTTTTATTTCTTTTTCTCTTTCTCTGTGCAGTGATTTTGGTCTTTCTTTTATTTTTAATTGTGTTCTTCAGGTTTGTGGCTGTCTGTAAACAAACAGATTTTAAGCTGCAAAAATTTATATATTCTTTGATAATAAATGTACTTTGACTTTGATCCTTAGAAATCTCTGCCCCCTAGGGCTTGTGGAAGCTAGAACATTGCAGGTATTTAAGGTGTAGGTAGATACATTTTTGAGAGATCAGAAAGTTAAGGACTATGGGTATTGGAACAGAAAATAAGCCCAGAGAAGCTTAGCAATGATCATATGGAATGGTGGGGCAAGCTTGCTGGGGTCAGGGGGCCTACTCCTATTGTCTTGTACTCTTCCTGTGTTTAAAACCAAGGCAGTACCTGTACCATGCAAAAGAATACATGTATGTCCTCTCTTTAAGGCCTGTCATATGTCCTGTCCCCTTTCAACTCATTGACCATCACATTTAGGTGAACATTCTCTCCATTAGTTAGAAGTATAATTCTTTGTTTGCTTTACATTTAAAAAAAAATCATTTTTCTATCCCCTCTGTTTATGGAGCTTCTTTGATGCTTTCACCCTGCTATTGCAGAGAGAGGAGCAAGAAGCTGGCAGAATAATAGCTTTCACAGATGCCCGGTGGCATTATGCAACCCCCAACCCCCCGCCCCCGCCCCACTGCTCCTCCCTTCATCTTCCTTGTAGCTGGCAACGGTGCCAACCTCTCCCACGAAGACCACTAATGACTTGCAGCTGTGCCAGTCTTTGGGGCAATGCCATTCATTATAACTGCCGGGGTGGTAGTCAACACCAGGTGCAAGCAGGACTAGTTTCAAGGCAAGCAAACCCCCACAACTGCCCCTCTTGCATCATGTTGTGTCATTTTCTGTTGATTCTTGCCCAGCCGTTTAGTTCTGAGTGGGCTTGCAAGAAATTGAAAGTGTCTTTCAGATTACATTTTCAATAAAAGCTGATTATAACGATGAGTGTGTTTAAACTCAAACAACACCATTGCTGTTAGTTAACGAATGGCCTGAGAATGGGCACAGTTACTCATTTGCCACAGAAGTGCCCTTGTTAAGGACAAGGGCTTCATTTCATTTCCAGTCACACAGGCAAGACAGAGTGTCAGACTGCTGGTCACAAGCTTCGCACAGCTCTTTGTGCTCTGTGAAAAGTTCTTTCATTGCAGCACACTGTGGAGGTCGGCAGCTCCTGTTTGAAACTCTTTTATTCTCCCTTTCTCGTGATTCCATTTCTTTTAGGATCTATTCAATTACTCCTTTTGCTGAAGCTGCCTCCTTTTCATGGAGTTGAAGTGCAGACCCAACCCACTACACTGAGGGCTGCTCATTAGTAAGTACGTGCTTGCCTGCGAGTCATCTAACACATGCTCCAACAGAAAGTTTACCATGTCAATAGTTGCAGGGGAAATGATATCATTCCTAACTGTAACTGTGAGAAATAATTACTGGAGGCTCAGTAGAAAGGTTTATTCGCCCACTTTCAATTTGAAGCGAAGTTTAACATAATGGATTAAAGCTCTAATCTCTGACCTTTCCACTCTGAGGCCTGGATTTAAATTCCTTCACAGAGAGCTGATGATGAAAATGTCTTCCTTGTTGCCAGTTGCCAGGCACTCCAGGTGAAGAGAGTTCAGGCAGTTGTGACCCTCATTCTGCTTGGCGTACATCCACTAAACTGAAGTGATTAGAATTCAGCTCCGTTGTCACAGTCCTTCCAAATGCTGTGGCAACGAGAACTGGTCACAGATACAGCATTTTCTGCTGATTCATCTCTGTCCTCTCCAAAAAGCAACCTGCCATCTAAAATCCATAAGGCACGAATGTGAAGGAATCACACTATCTCCACCGCTTCAGCAACACAACAGGAACTCGACACTATCCAGGACAAAGCAGACCACTTTAACATCAGAGCATCTTTCATTCACTCCTTGTACTATTGCATAGCATCGTTGCAATGCATCACACCTCAGTGCATGGTGGTCAAGATTTCTTTCATGGAACCTCCCAAATCCAGTGACTTTCCACCGTTCACTTCTCATTACTACCATCAGGGAGGAGGCCCAGGAGCCTGTAGACACACACACTCAACAGTTAAGGAACCTCCCACCATCAAATTTCTGAATGGACCATGAACCGACAAACGTTACCTCTCTTTTTGCACAACTTACTTATTTTTTATATATAATTCTTACTGCAACATAGTAATTTTTTATGTATTGCACTGTACTGCTACTGCAGATGCCAAAATAGGCCAAAGTCAGCATGGTTTCCTTAAGGGGAAATCTTGTCTAACAAATCTGTTGAAAATCTTTGAGGAAACAGCAGGCAGGACAGACAGAGTCAGTGGATGTTGTTTATTTGGATTTTCAGAAGATCTTTGACAAGGTGCCACACATGAGGCTGCTTAACAAGATAAGAGCCCATGATATTTCAGGAAAGATACTACATGGATAGAAGATTGGCTGACTGGCAGAAGGCAAAGAGTGGAAATAAAGGGGCCTTTTCTGGTTGGCTGCCAGTAACCAGTGGTGTGCCACAGGGGTCAGTGTTGGGACCGCTTTTTTGCGTTAAATATCAATGATTTGGATGAAGGAATTGATGGCTTTGTGACCAAGTTTGCAGATGATATGAAGATAGGTGAAGGGACAGGTAGTGTTGAGGAAGCAAAGTGTTTGCAGAAGGACTTAGGAGAATGGGCAAAGACGTGGCAGGTGGAATATAGTTAAGGGAAGTGCATGGTCATGCACATTGGTACAAGGAATAAAAGTGTGGACTATTTTCTAAATGGGGAGAAAATTAAAAAATCAGAGGTGCAAAGGGATGTGGGAATCCTTGTGCAGGAACTCTGACAGGAACACACAAACTCTGTACTCTCAAAATTTCCGTTTTGAAGGCCAGCCACTTGTCAAGTACATCTTTTCCAGAAAGCAACCTGTCCCAATCCACACTGGCCAGATCCTCCTGATGCAATCAAAATTTGGTCTTTCTCTAATTTAGAATCTCAACTCAAGGACCACAGCAATGCTTTTCCATAATTACCTTGGAACTAATGGCATCATGATCACTGGATGCGAAGTGTCCCCCTACACAAACTTCCGTCTCATTCCCCAATAGGAGATCTAGCTGGCACTCTCTAGTTGGGACTTCTATGTATTGATTAAGGAAACTTTCCTGAACACACTTGACAAACTCTATTCCATTCAGCCTCTTTACAGTATGGGAGTCCCAGTCAAGATGTGGAAAGTTAAAATCACCTACTATCACAACCTCCATGTTTCTTTCAACAGTCTACAAATTTGTCCCTCTAAATCCTGTGGAATGTTGGCTGGTCTATAATATACACCCATCAACATTATCATATAGTGGCTCTCTTATTCCTCAGTTCTACTAATAAATCCTCATTAGACGAGCTCTCCAGTCTGTCCTGACTGAGTCACTGCTGTGACATATTTCCTGACCAGTAATGCCACACTTCCTCCTTTAATCCCTCCAGTTCTATCATATTAAAAACCCCCGAACCCCAGAACACTGAGCTGCCAGTCTTGCTCTTCCTGCAACCAAGTCTCACTGATGTCATAGTTCCACATGCTTGAACCGTGCCCTGAACTCATCTGCCTTTCCTACAATACTCCTTGCATTGAAATACACGCAGCTCAGGACATTAATCACACCTCACATGACTTTTTAATTCCTGACTTTGTATGTAGGCCACACCCACTCCACTATTTCTTCCAGTGTTCTGGTTCCATTCTCCTGCAACGCTAGTTTAACACCCCCCCCCTCCCACCCCCGTATAGCAGTAGCAAACCTTCCCCCTAGGATATTAGTCCCCCTCAATTCAGGTGTACAGGTGCAAACCATTCCTTCTGTTATGGATAACTCTGAACATCCTCTACATAGCACCATCCAGAGACAGAGAAGCAGTTTCAGCGACAGGTTACTATCGATGCAATGCTCCTCAGACAGGATGAAGAGGTCAATACTCCCCAATGCCATTAGGCTTTACAATTCTACCGCCAGGACTTAAGAACTTTTTAAAAGCTATTATTAATGCTTTTTGAGATAGTGATTTAGATGCATATCATATTTTTTACTGAGTTAAGTATTGTATGTAATTAGTTTTGCTACAACAAGTGTATGGGACATTGGAAAAAAAGTTGAATTTCCCCATGGGGATGAATAAAGTATCTATCTATCTATCTATCTAGACTGCACCAACTCCATAGCCACGTGTTAAACTGTATGAACTGCCTATTCCTGGCCTCACTAGCACACAGCACAGGTAGCAATCATGAGATTACAACCCTGGCAGTCCCGTTTTTTAACTTAGCACCGAACTCCGTGAACTTGCTTTGCAGAACCTTGTCACTGTCCTACCCGTGTCATTGCTGCTGACACGGGTCATGACCTCTTTCTGCTCACTTCAGCACTGCGTGGACTCGATTTGAGATGCCTCTGACCCTGGCACCCAGGACACAACAAACCATCTGGGAATGTTATTCTCATACACAGGATCTAACCAATGAACCTGCTATCACTACAGCTCGCCTCTTCTCCCCACTTCCCTTCTGCGCCACAGAGCCAGACTCATGACAGAGACCTGGTCACAGGTCATTCCCCCAACAATATCCAAAGTGGTATACCTGTTGACAGGGGTACTCTGAGCTGGCTGCCTAACCCTTTTCCCCCTCCTGATGGTTACCCAGTTACCTGTGCCCTGCATGTACAGAGGTGTAACTACCTCCCTGTATATCCTCCAGCCCTTTAGCTTTCCTACCCACCTGGCTTCACCTATCACCTTCTAGCTACCCTCCTTCCCACTCCCCATCTTTTTATTCTGTTGTTTTCCCCCTTCCTGAATAAGGGTCTCAGCCTGAAACATTACATTTGATACAGATAGTTCCTGCCGAGTTCAGCATTTTGTGCGTTATCCCCCCCACCCCGTATGTCCTGTCTACCAACCCCTCAGCCAGGTCCAGCTTCAACCCCCTAACATGGTCTGTTCGAAGCCTGAGCTGGGTGCCCTTCCTGCAGAGGTCAGCAGGGGCACTGGAGGGATCTCTGCCTTCCCACATCCTGCAAGAGGAGCATTCCAGTATCCTGTCTGACATTCCCACTGCTCTAAGTGTGCAATAAGAAAGAAATAAAGAATATATAACAAAAAAAAATCTACCTATGGCCTCTGCCTATCCTTGCCAAAGCCTCTATGAGCCGATGCCTCAACTACCCACTCCAACACTGGCCCACTCCCAAAAAGGTACTTAAACCTAATTTCTTTTTATTGGTCCTTGCCAAGTGGCTAATTATAAGCAATCCTAGGGACTGTGGTGCGCAAGATGTGCTGACTGCCCCCATTTGCTTCTTTTAAACTCTTTCTCTCTCTATGCAATCCGCTGTCTCTTTGTGATTGTGGTACCCGAAATGTCTAGATGGTCTTGTCCATTGTACTTTGTGGTCGTTGATGTGATGTGGGCTTCACAGGCAGATCCAGCATTTACTTGTCCAATCCTAGCTGCCTTGGTGGTGAGCTGTCTCCTCGAGCCACTGTAGTCTTTGAGGTGCGGGAATGCCACAATGCTGTTGGGGAGGGTGTTCCAGGATTTTGACACAGCCAACCTGAAGGAACAGCGATCTCTTTCCAAGTCAGGATAGTGTGTGGCTCGGGGATGGTGGTGGTGTTCCCACACTAGCTGACAGAACCCATGGGTTTGGAAGGTGCTATCTAAAGAGTCCTGGTGATTAGTTGCAGTGCAATTCTGTACTTGTGCTTTTGTGTCTGAACAGAAACCGGTTGAGACATCGGAGCTAGTAGTAGTTATCAGTACTGTGTTCACAGATCAACAACAGAATAAAAAAAACTGCTGAATAAGCAAGCAGAACAAAGTACTGGGCAGTCGGATTTCTTTTGTTCATGCCATTACAAAAGCACAGCTGCTTACAGAATGAGCTAAGTGTTTTTCTGGATTCACTTAGAAGAGACACAAAACCTTTACGAAAGCCTCTGCCATGGAAATGTATCTGCTAGCAACACAATTAACAAGAAGAGTTGCTTGAGAGGCTTTCGTTGGCACCCTTTTTGACAAAGAAATAAATCTCTTTTTCTTTGTGCTGGAAGTACAAGGAGGAACTGAAAGGTGGCAGATCCCTGTGAGTGTGATAACAAGCATTTTCCACACAAGCTTCAAAGCTGTTGTCAGGAATACTTTTCCCAGAAACAGTTGCACCTTGCAGTACTCAAAACTGTTGAAGAAAGACCCGGTGGATTCATGCACCGTACTTAAACACACGTACCATTTCCGAGATGTCACAGTTCAAAGAGAAAAGTCTCAGCCCAATAACCACCTCTCTTGACGAGGGCAGTTCCTAGAAGCAAATACTGGATGAAGTGACAGAACACACACAAAATGCTGGAGGAACTCAGCAAGTCAGGCAGCATCTATGGAAATGGATAAACAATCGACGTTTTGGGCCAAGAACCTTCCTTTGTGTTTATGATCTGTACATGAGATGCTTTTTATGTGATGAAGACTTACCCAACTAGTTGAATGTCCAGCTATGCCCTGAGTTCGTGTTTCATCGGAGGGGTAGAAATCCCACCTCTGCTGCTTTGGTCCAAGCTCCGACTTTAGGTGCTGCAGTGTTGAACTTCACCATCCTGACTTAGTGAGAGTGCCCCCACTGAGACACAGCCACCTGCGAATGTTGTAGCCCAGTTTTCCAACACGCTTGTCAACCCTAGCTGTTAACGAAGGACGTAGCCTGTGTGCTTGAAAGTCTATCATTATCACTGTGTGCTCATGCTGGTTTATATCTGTGTGTCTGGGCTCTTGTGTTGCTGCCTCTTGGTTGTCACATTTTTCCAGGGGGAGAGAGGGCTGGGCATTTACTGTTGCCATGAATCCTGGACTATCAAATAACTGTGAATCATGCAGTTTTTAGTGTCTTCCCAGATATTTGCCAGTATTGGTGACAGTAATACCTTAATTGCACTGTCAGTGAGGCACATTGACTTCTGCTGTTTGTAGTTGAAAGACACATTGCACTGTCTATGACACTCTATCCATGTCAACATTACCCCAATTCCCTCAATGTTTACTATAAAATTGTAAAGCATCAGCTTCACCTTCTGCTCTTGCTTCTTTTCCTCAGGGCTGTTGACCATGGTTTGGTTAGAGCACTGTCCCAGCAAAATGTCTTATTAATTTCCTTTTTAGATTAGTAAGAGTTACTAATACCACATCACAGAGGACCAACTAAAGTCATTCAAAATGCAAGGGGATATCTTTTGCGTGTATTACTGAAGAAGTGCCGTGCTGGTCCAAGTAATATGGAATACATATTAAACCCAAGTTTTGTTTTCCCTTAAAGGTGGGCAGTGAAGATTTCCTGGCAATACTTGGAAGAGTAGGAATGTTCTTGGGGTGAAATCAACTGTAGTCCTCTAATGGTGAATGAAAACCTTTATAAGAGAAGCTAATGAGGTACAATCAAATTATTAAGAACATGTCCACTTAATCATACGATTCAACTGCAAAAATAAAGCACCTTAATTTATCAAAATCCTCCTGTAACTCCAGGATATCCCTTATAAAAGAAAGGCTTGCATAGAAGTTATTTTTCATGTTGTTCCAAGGCTTTGCAACCATTGGCGTAATTCTTTAAGTGTCGACACTGCAGGAATGCAGGAAGCGCCGGAGCCTGTTTATACACAGCGAGATCGCACAAACAACCACGTGGTAGTGAACTGATAATATGATGCCGACTGAGTTATAAATATTGGCCAGGACACTAGTGAAATCACATCTGCTGTTCGACAATATTATTTTTACACCTACCTGACAAGGCAGACAAAGTCACCGTATAATATATTGTCCGGAAGCCAGCACCATTGACAGAGGAGCACTGCCCTGGTACTGAAGTGATAGCTGGGATATTTCATGTGTTTGAAATTAGATTTGAATCCATATTGTTCTGACCCAAAGCACTAGATTGAAATGGCAGACTAAATTTAATGCAAGAAGTCTCAGAAACAGGATTTGAATCTCCCTTCCCATTCAGAATGGGAGTGCTGTCACAAACCAGAATTGGTACCTGATGTTATTACAAAGTTTGTATGATAATAAAGTAATACATGATACAACTCATTATGAGCAGAATTAGGGAGAGGTATGAATACTAACAATAATCTATTACCAGTTATATGAATAATTAAAACATACATTTGCAGGGTTGTGGAAAAGAGGGGGGGGGGGGGGGTCTATGTGCACAGGACATTCAAACATCCAGACCAAACATCTGGGATAAAATCACTTGAGTCACAGAGCGATACAGAATCATTGCAAGAGCAGTGTGGGAACAAGCAATTACATTATGGTCACTAAGTCAGTGCAGATTATCAACCATCTATTTACACTAATGCTACATTAGACTCATTATTTTTTTCTCTCTATATTCTCATCAACTCTTCCAATTAATCTATAAATCCACACGCTGCCAGGGATGTGGAAGGAAACTGGAACATCCTGAGGAAATCCATGTGGGAGAATGCACAAACTCTACACAGACAGCACCCAAGGTCAGGACTGAAACCTGGTCTCTGATGCTGTGAGGCAGTGACTCTACAAGTTGTGTCATTCTGCAGAAACTTGCTTAAGTCATCACACTTTTGGTTTTTTTAAATGGTAAAATATACTTGTTGGATGATGGGTGAAGTTATCTATTGTATACCTGGATGGTCAATGGAGAGACCATCACTTCTTCACATCAAATCTAAGCCAACTTATTAAACATAATTCATCAGTCTGCTCCCTTGGGCTCAACCCAGAACAAATTATTGTCAAATGAATGATCTTGTCAGTTGATCTAGGACAAATAAGTCAAAAATGTCAGTTTGTTGAAGAATTTGAACAGAGTCCTATTTGGAGGTCCAAACCCTTCTGGGATTTGAGCATAAAATTTAGCACGGCTTGTGAAGCCTCACAAAAATATCAAGGAGTTTCACAAGAATTACTAATAATTTGGAGTGGGACTAGGCCATCTAGGCCTAAATGTTCATTCTGCCGTTTTTCCTCGTCATGGGTAATCTCTCTTACTGTCATTTTCCAGCATATCCTTTAGTAGGACCCATAATTGGCAGCATGTTAGCATAGCGGTTAGCACAACACTTTTCACTACTACTGGCAACCCGGGTTCAATTCCCACCACTGCCTGGAAGGAGTTTATACGTCCTCCCCGTGATTGCGTGGGTTTCCTCTGGGTGCTCTGATTTGCCCCCACAGTGCAAAGACCTACTGGTTTGTAGGTGAATTGGTCATTGTAAATTGTCCTGCAATTAGGGTTAAATTGGGAGATTGCTGGGCAGCATGGTTCGAAGGGCCAGAAGGGCCTACTCTTGCTGTTTCTTAATAAATAAATAAATGCTTGATCTCAGTTTGAAATGAACTCAGTTACTGATTCTCCATTGTGCCTTTAGGATAAAGAATTCAAATGATTCACCTCAGGGTGCAGAAATTTCTTTTCATCTCAGTCTTAAGAGGCCTTTCCCTTATTCCTCAACCATGCCCCTCGTCCTGCATTTAGCTTGTCAGGCCCTTAATGTTTGAGTTTTGATGAGACTTCCTCTGATTCTACTAAACTTTAAAGCTCTTCTGACTCAGTTGTATTCTATCAGTGGGATACTGTTCGCTTTTGAGATCGGGATATTCTTTAGTTATGACTCAGTCGTTCCTATTTACTTCTTTTCAGAATTGTGATGATTCTGCAGCAAAGAGGATATTGTGGGATGGATCAAGTTCATTGTTGAAGATGTCTTCAAAATGTTTTTTCTAATGGGCATTGAGTGCTTCTCTGTCCTCAACAAAGTCACTCCCATTCTAGGCTCTCAAAGGGCCTTGGCTGTTTAGATAACACATGGTGGTCCAGTGCTGATGAACTTATGGATATTGAGGCTGCCAGCATGTTGCCAAACATCCTGCTCTCTCCCCCCTTGTTTTCTTTTCCTTGATGGAATTCAGAGCATCTAGACTATTTTCTAAATGGGGAGAAAATCCAAAAGTCTGAGATGCAAAGGGACTTGGGAGTCCTTGTGCAGAACACCCTAAAGGTTAACTTACAGGTTGAGTTGGTGGAGAGGAAGGCAAATGCCATGTTAGCATTCATTTCAAGAGGTCTGGAATACAAGAGCAGGGATGTGATGCTGAGGCTTTGTAAGGCACTGGTGAGGCCTCACCTTGAGTATTGTGAACAGTGTTTGGGCTCCTTATCTAAGAAAAAATGTGCTGGCATTGGAGAGGATTCAGAGGAGGTTTACAAGGATGATTCTGGGAATGAAAATGTTATTATATGATGAATGTTTGATGGCTCTGAGTCTGTACTCACTGGAACTTAGAAGGATGAGGGGAGATCTCATTGAAACATTTTGAATTTTGAAAGGCCTAAACAGAATAGATATGGAAAGGGTGTTTCCCATGGTGGGGAGTCTAGGACAAGAGGACACAGCCTCAGGATAGAGAGATGCCCATTTAAAACAGAGACGTAGAGAAATTTCTTTAGCCAGAGGTTGGTGAATTTGTGGAATTTGTTACCACAGAAAGCTGTGGATGCCAGGTTGTTGGGTGCATTGACAGCAGAGATGGATAGGTTTTGATTGGCTACGCATCAAAGGTTACTGCGAGAAGGCCAGGGAATGGGTCTGAGGAGGGGAAAAACACATCAGCCATGATTGAATGGTGGAGCAGACTCAATGGGCCAAATGGCCTAATTCTGCTCCTATGTCTTATGGCTGTTATATTTGCATTTAAGTAACTTCTTAATTTCAATGTTCTTTCTCATTAAATCAGTCCTGGACCTTCTAAAGACTTCAGGGCCAGCCATGAGCTGCGGCCATTCTGTGGCTCGACAGGCTAGGAGTTGTCTGTCAGGTTTTGGTGTTCTGTCTTAGATAGCTGCTATTGCTATGATATTTGCACTTGTCCCCCGATGATCCAAACATTTTGACATTTTGAATAACTGCACTGGAGCTTGTTAATACCAACTTAACACGGACTTTTCACAGTACTTCAGGCTTGTTGCAACTACACCTGGTCTGTGAGAGAATTACACACTTGATGTCATCCCCTCTCCACCTTCCATAACCCTTTTTGTAATTAATATAATGTTCACCACTGATAAACTTTAACTGGCAAAATGGAGAACCCCATCGTAATAAAATTTTACCAGCCAGACAGTGGAAGTTTCAAGGGCCCTCTCAAAGTGGCTTTGATACAGAGTAATGTCCCTAACTCCTGGGAATCTGTGACCCATGGTTGTCAGAAATAGTAAAACGTTCAGGATAACAAGAAGAATCTTAAGTCCATTCATTGGGTACATGTAGAAGCCCCATGTAAACAGCGACAGATTGTACCGTCTCCCACCCCCTTGCTCCACCAGAATCAGAATCTGTAGTTCCCACATTGACGTTATCAGTCACGCCAGGACTCACAGAACTCGAGACAAAGTCATTCTTGATCTTGAGCGGACTGCCCAAGAAGAAGACAATATCATGAGAGGTTTAGAAGACAACATTTTTCACCAGACCGCGGTGGGAGTCCAAACCTGAGAAATGGAAAGCTTAATGAGTTTCTGTTGCTATATTTTGGATGGTATGATAAAGCTCCTTTTGTGGTGTGAAATTCATCAATTATTTTCTCAAGAAGCCTTTTTGAGAATCTGTGATTCTTTACCTTTACTTTAAGAACATTGAAATGATTTGAATGGTATCATGAAAAGCATTGGCCTGTGACATTATTTCCTTTTCTCTCTCCACAGATGCTGCCTGACTTGCTGAGTATTTCCTGTATCCTGCAATTTTACTTTGTTTCATCACTTCAGCAATGCTTTTCCACAGAGTTCTTTCACAAACAATAAGTGATGCACTGACATATCTCTCTTTAATCCTTAATATTTTCTAAGCACATTTAAAACTGAACTATTTTGTTTTACACATTTTGGTTTTGATGAGAATAAGTGCTGCAGCATCCTTAAGGAGTTAATTTGAACAAGATAATCAATGACTTGTTACTTTTCACTTAAAATGAGCTGCTGAACTCCTTAGCAAAAAAATTAGTTGTGACTGATATTTTTGTCTGTCTCTGATACTTGCAGACACACCTAACTTATTATTTTCTATTCCATTCCAATTCTGGAACTAAATGGTTATTAGTGAAGGATAGCACAGTGGCCAAGCTGTCTGGATGTTGCCACACCTCTGTTGTCAGCCTCAGAAACAATTCTAGGATCTTCCCCCTACCTTAATCCTGAGCAAGGGTCTTGGCATGAAATGTTGACTATTTATGCTGCCTGGCCTACTGAGTTCCTCCAACATTTTGTGTGTGTTGCTAAGAAGTTCATCTGTTGCTTTAAGGAGCCATCAAATTGCTGTATACTTTAGCAATCCCACTAGATCATAATAGTTTTAATAACACAGCAATTATTGGTTTCTCCATGAAAATAGGAACAGAGAGAGATAAAAAGAGAGAAGACATGTTCACAACTGCACTAAAAATTAGTCTAAAGAGAGCTGTTATTCACACTGAATGTCCAGTAGAATACAGACATGGGCATGTTAATATTACTTAGTGAAGAGACGAGTCAGATACTTTATGAAAAAGCAAGAATATTTTAGGCCTCTTATTCCTGGAACAACAAGGAAACATCCCATGAACACGCTGTAGATTCTTACGCCGTGGGACAACGCTTGTGTGGTGGTGGAAAGTGCTTCAGCACAGAGAGGTTATTATAGAAACAAGATGCTTGAAGGTGAAGACAAAAAGAAATTAATCCTCCCCCCCAGCAGCATAGTTGCCGGGGTGAGTAGTACAGCTGCCCTTGGCTGTCTGAGCTGTGTGTTGTATAATAATGTTAATGATGATAAGTGTTCTTCCAGAAATTTTCTGAGGTCATCACTTTGCACCCATCCGATCAGTTTAATCTGCTTTAAATCTCTGCGGCTTCTTTCTAAACTCGTGACTATTTCTAATTCTATTAAGTGCCTGGGCAGAGTTTGAAGTTTGGTTAACGTGCAAGGGTCGTGCACTGATTCCTTCAGTGGACCAAAGCTGGGGTGACAGACAACAATCCAGACCAGGCAAGTGACACACACAAAACACTGGAGGAACTCAGCACCTATAGAGGGAAGTAAAACAGTTGATGTTTTGGACCAGGACAGGAGAGGATTAAACCCTAGGCCTGGCTGTCTGAGATCTTTCACTGAAGTACTGAATCATGCCAGTTCCTTTGGGAAGTAATCAATGGGAAGCATTTTCTTTGGATCCAAGACTTCTGGGTGATTTCATGAGGTAATTTTGGCTTCAAGTGCAATGTTGTATCACAAACATGAGAATATTTGCACATTCTGGAAATACAAAGCAACACACAGAGAGCTGGGGGAAATCAGTGTCTATGGAAAAGAATAAACGGTCAACATTTCAGGCTGAGACCCTTCTTCAGAACTGACGTTGTATCACTGTGTTGTACCATGTTGTGGCATTGCAGATAGACATTCTGGTGAAGAAGATTTTTGGCACACTAGCCTGCATCAGTTAAGGCACTGAGTATAGAAGATATAGTGTTATGTTACAGTTGTACAGGACGTTGTCAGGTCACATTTGGATTATTATGAACAAATACAAGGCAAGGAAGCGCAGATACAACACCATAAGATATAAAAGAAGAATTAGGCCATTTGGCCCATTGAATTTTATCAGTCATTCCATCATGGCTGACTTATTACCCCTCTCAGCCCCATTTTCCTGCCTTCTCCCCATAACTTTTGACATCCTTACTAATCAAGAACCTATGGACTTCTACTTTATAGTTACCCAATGACTTAGCCTCCACAGCTGACTGTGGCAATAAATTCCACACATTTACCACCCTCTGACTAAAGAAATTCCTTTTTATTCTGTTCTAAAGGGATGTTCTTATATTCTGAGGCTGTGCCCTCAGTCCTAGACTTCCCCACTATTGGAAACATCCTTTCCACATTCACTCTGTCTAGGCCTAGATAGGTTTCAAAGAGATTCCTCTCATTCTTCTAAACTTCAGTGAGTACCGGGCCAGAGACATTAAATGCTCCTCATCTTTTCAGCTGTGAGATCATTCGTGTGAAATTCCTCTGGACCCTCTCCAATGTTGGCACATCCTTTCTTAGATAAAAGGCCCAAAACTGCTCACAATACTCCCAGTGCAGTCTGGCCAATGCCTTACAAAGCCTCAGCATTACATTCTTGCTAGTATATTCTAGTCCTCTCAAAATGAATGCTAACACTGCTTTTAACTTTATTAATGACTCAGCCTGTAAATTAATCTTTAGGGTATCTTGCACCAGGACTCCCTAGTCCCTTTCCACCTCTGATTTATGAATTCTATCCCCATTTAGAAAATAAGCAACACATTTATTCCTCCTACCAAAGTGCAGGATCGTACACTTTCCAACACTGTATTCCATCCGTCACTTCTTTGTCCATTCTCCAAATCTGTTAAAGTCCTTCTGCAGATTTCCTGCTTCCTCAACCCTACCTGCCCCTCCACCTATCACAATATCATCTGCAAACTTGACCACAAAGCTATCAATTCCATCATCCAAATTATTAAAACATGAAAACAAGTGGTCCCAGTACTGACATCTTCAGAATACCACTAGTTACTGATAGCCAATCAGAAAAACCCCCGTGTATTTCCAGTCAGCCAAACCTCTATGCATGCTAGTATCTTTCCTGTAGTTCGATAGCTCTTATCTTGTTTTGCAGCTTCATATGTGACACCTTGTCAAAGGCCTTCTAATATCCAAGTAAACAACTGACTCTCCCTCATCTAGCCTGCCTGTTATTTCCTTAAAGAATTCCAATATGTTTGTCAGGCAGTATTTTCCTTTTAGAGCTCTGGCCCATTTTAACATGTGTTTCAAAGCACCCCCAAATGCTAATCCCTAATAATGGACTCTAATATCTTGCCAATCATTGAAATCACGCTAAATGGCCCATAGTTTCCTGCCTTTTGTCTCCCTCACTTCCTAAAGAGTGGAGTAACATTTGCAGTTTTTGATTCCTTCAGAACCATTCTAGAATCTAGTGATTCTTGAGGGATCATTACTAATGCCTCCACAATCTCTTCAGCTACCTCTTTCAGAACCCTAGGGTATAATCCATCTGGTCCAGACTTAGCCTTCAGAGTTTGCAGCTTTCAGGTACCTTCTCCTTAGCAATAGCAACTGCAATCAATTCTGCCACCTGACACTGCTGCATTTCTGGCAAGTTGCTGGTGTCTTACACAGTGAAAACTGATACAAAATACTTATTACGTTTGTCTGCCATTTCATTCACCCATTACTACCTCTCCAGCATCATTATCCAGAGATCTGGTATCCACTCTTGCCTCTCTTTATCTAATTAAAAAATCCTTCATTATCCTCTTTTACATTATTTCTCGAGCTTACATTCATATTTCATCTTTTCTTATTGCTTTTCTAGTTGCCTTCTGTTGATTTTTAAAGCTTCCCACTAGTTTTCATTATATTGTATGCCCTCTCTAATGCTTTTATGTTGTCTTTGACTCTCCTAGTTAGCCACTATTGTCTCAGACATTCCTTTAGAATGTTTCTTCTCATTTGAGATGAACCAATCTTTTGCCTTCTGAATTGATTGCAGAAGCTCCATTTATTGCTGTTGTGCCGTCATCCCTACTGATGTCCATTTCCAATCAACTTTGACCTCTCTCATGCTTCTGTAGTTCCCTTTACTGCAGTTTAATCCATCTCATTTTAGCTTCCCCCTGTCAAACTGTAGGGTTCATTCTATCATATTATGATTACTATCTCCTAAGGTTTCCTTTACCTTACGCTCCCTAATCAAATCCAGTTCATTACATAGCACCCAATCCAGAAATGCCTTTCCCCTAATGGGCTCAACCACAAGTTGCTCTAAAAAGCCATCTTTCAGGCATTCTATAAACTCCTTCTCTTGAGATCTAGCAGCAATCTGATTTTCCTAATCTACCTGCATATTGAAATGGTCCATGACTATTGTAACATTATCCTTTTTACGTGCCTTTTCTATCTCCTGTTTTGATTTGTATCCCACATCCTGGTTACTATTTGGAGGTCTGTCGATAATGATAATGACACAAGGGCATTCAGAAATTCTTGAAACCTATTTTTTCTGCTTCCATTTGTGAAGCCACAATCCAATACATGGAGTCTGATGTACTTTGAATTTTGGTTTCCCAACTGATCATCAGTCTTCCTTCATATGCTCACCCAAAAATGGAAGCTAAGCTTGAGGTTGCACAAATAATTTTGCACCCTAAACTGTTCATTCTTGACATTTGCCCCACAGGAGTGATAGCCCAAAGACTCCTGATCATCAAGTCCTAGAGTGTATTTGACCAACTTTATCTGCCCTCACTTTACAACTCCCAATCCCAGTTCTAACCAAATAGTTTCCATTTGGAATGGCGATAATCAAACTTCAGAATATCCCGTGATGCTCCAGGACCAATGAAGTGTGCTTTTGTTCTGAAGTTCAGTTACGATTGAAGTTACAAAGCAGCCAATTTGCAAATAATAGTCTCCTATAAAGAGCAAGAAGGTAAATGACTGTATGATCTTCTATCTGGGATGGAAGTGTAAGCCAGAACCTCATGAAAAACCATCTTGCTTTTCTTGAAATGTAGGATAGAGTCACTCAAGCATGAGAAGACAGATAATGAACCAGAATTCTTATAAACCGGAATTATTTCGATAAACATTCCTCTCTGCAGTAACTACAATTTCCTTTGATTAGGTCACAATGGTCATTGCGCTGGTAATCTGAATTTAGAGTTATTGTGGATTGTACAGAGAATTTGATCGGATAACTGATAAATTTGTACTGGACCTAGGAATGTCTCATAGAGACAGTGTAAGGATATGGAGAGACAGCTATGGTTCTGGTCACTGGATAATTTGGCATTGTTGTCACCATTGGAGTGCATGGAGGCATGTCCTCCTAACATACAGAAAATTCTGGAATTGCCTCTTTTATTTGGCTTCTTCTTTATCCATATTGATGAGCATCTGTGATCCTGATTAAAAAAAATACTTTGAGGCCAGAATAAAGCCAAACACTAAGTTACAGCCAATGAAAGTGAATGGTGATAAGTTTTCAATTGCTGTAATTTCTTCTCACTTAAGAGAACATGAACGCAAATTTATAACTATAAATAATATATCATTTATAACCACAGTACCTAAACATAAGCAGAATCCAATTATACATAAAATATAATAATTGCATTCACAATTATAATTATATGCCATTTTATAATTCCAAGAATATTTATTATCTTTTAAGAATGGAGAATGCATTAAATTCAGTAGAAAGAAAGGTGTGGAGGGGAGTGTATAATGACTCCTTACATTCCAGCATATCTTTGGCGGCAGTACCTGAAACAAAAATTTTTTCACAATTATTTCTCAGCCATGAAGTTGCTAACATACGCCGGGATTTATTACCAGATCATCAAATTTTGTACTGAGGGGTGTTATCACCAGCTTCAGGTATTTTAAAATAATTAGAACATTTCCAGTGCTTGTAAGCTCTATTGGTTCCTGATCAAAAGACTGTTTATATCCTTGAAACTTCCAGGCATGACACCTCTTGCCTTGCCACTCACAGCTGGGAACAGCGATGTACGAATGGAAATTGTTGGCGAATCAGTTGTCCGTACTAGGAGAGCGACACCTGAAGGGTCTCTGGATCAGGTAAAAGAGAAGGCTCCCAGACACGTGTGGGACGAAGAAGGTGACAAGGAAACTATGCAAATTGTTACATCAAGGAGGAGATGCCAAGATTGTGAATAGCCTGCTTTAAATTACTCTGAAGAAGCATAGTATTGAAAGGCTTGGAAATAGCTTGAAGACCTGGGCTTTGCTACTTTATTAAATGCCACTGGATACAAGCCCTCTGACCTGCTTTTCTATCAACTCTACTTATGTAACTGGTCCACCTGAATTTTTGATTGCTGGTGACCCTGAGGATATTGATGCTGAGTGACTCTGTGATGGTAATGGCATTGAATGTCTTTGATAGATGGTTAGACTTATTGATAATGGCCATTGACCTGGCATGTTTGTTATTGTCCAATAGTCAGTCTGCACCGGAATGTCACTAGATCTTGCAGCATGCAGGAATGGGCATCCTCACTTGCTGAGGAGCCATAAATGATCAATCATCAGGAACATCCACCCTCTGATGTTTTGCTGGGCAGAATCCCATTGACGAAGCCACTGAATATGGTTGCCTTGATAATTTGAAGACCAGGCAAATGCATTTCCTTACGTGAAGCTCCAGACAGGCGAATGGTTTCTCTTCATCGCAGGTACATGGTAAGGCTTGCTGAAAATGCAGAACCCAGCTGTAATTAGATCCAGATTATATTAATGGTTCATCAATATGCGTGTATTATTTCAGAAGAACGGTGTAGTGTCGCAATCAACTTTAAAAGGACAGGTAAAAGGCAAACAACACCATTACTGGTCATGACCGGCTTAAGCTGTTCTCTATAGTGTTACGCCTTTGCCCAACTCTGAGGGGCCGAAGGATCCAAAGTAGCCCCCTCCTTTTTGAGAATCGCAAGATCGTTATTAATTCAGGTCAGGAGACCCAGGAAATGAGAGAGACATTTGGGGTGTCCTGGCCCTCAGCGATACAAAGCCACGGAAAACGGCCATTGTCTCTTGGAGACGGAATTGTGTATTGAGTACTGTACTTCATGGAAGCCCTCAGGGAATGATCAGAGGGGGTTGGTTGAGGGATTGCATCATCCCAACCTGATTGACATCTGAGACCCTGTGAGTCAGGGTAAAAGAGGGTCTGGGGAACAGCCCCTTTAGACGCACCAGAAGAAACGCTAGAAATCCTGTAACAGCGTAATAGCGGAAGCCGGTGGAAAGCCCACGTGCGTCCTTTTCCATTTGCCTCGGAATTGGTGGGCCTTACCACGGAAGAGCGGCTTTAGCTAAAACAAAGGAGAAATCAGCCCCAACGACTCTCGAAGGATTGACATCATAAAAGGAATGGGCAAGTTTTAAACTCTCTCCCTTGACTCCAACCAAAGGCTGCAGCCTGCAGCTTGAATGAACTTGAGTGACTTTTATATTTCCATTGGACAATACATTATCCCCTAGACAACGATAGAGTTATTTCTTATTGATTATTATTATACCCGCACCTTTAGATTTAGTATTGATGACGTATAGTATCTATATGGTTGAATTGATATTATTTTTGTGTATTTTTATCAATAAATACTGTTAAAAATAGTACCATCAGACTTCAACGGGCCTCTCTATCTTTGCTGGTAAGTGACCCAGTTACAGGGTACGTAACAATATAAAAGGTGTATAGCTGCATGAAGATTGGTTATCACATTCTGGAGCACAATCATGTAAAAGTTCTCTTTTATACAGTTCCTATATTGTGATGTATTGTTATTTATAGTCCATAGTCTATAGTCTACATCCCATTGTAGACACCATATTCTGTTATTGCTTTTCTCTTGTTCAGCTTTGATGCACTGATGTCATGAATGATCTGTATGGGTAGAATGCAAAACAATATTTTTCACTTTACCTCAGTGTAAACCAATTACCAATTACCTTTAAAAGGAGACAGAAGTATCAATTCAAATTGGTGTCCCGAGCTCAAGTGATCATCTAAACATTGTAGGTAAGGGGAGACAAGGAAGGATTTAAATACTCCATTCCAAAATTAGCTTTTATTTCTGTTCTTTAGGCTTTCCCTGGAGATCCATGGTACCTTGTGAAGAGCAGTGTATGTACTTTACAATCCACTAGGCATTGTAAAAATTGGATAGATCAGACATCTCCATCCATCATTTCTGTTTGAAATTACATCAGTTTAAGAACTGAACTGTGGAATGAAGATGAACAAACTTCTGTGTGTTTTTTTCCTGATTTCTGCAGAAAGGGAGGATCGAAACAGGGTAGACTGAACATGAGCTGAGCTACTGAACAGATGAACTGACAGAGCTGTGCTCCAAGCTGCAGAATGCACAGAAAGACAATGATAAAGACTCACAGTTGATAAGATTATCAGGCGTGTAGGCTCAGCCTCACCTGCTACCATCCTATCTCCAGACATATAACAATGTGGAAACATGAACAGGACAGGAAAGGCTTTAGATTACTTTTAGATAAGATTTATTTGTCACAAGTACATCAAAACATACAGCAAAGTGTATTGTTTTGTGTCAACGTCCAGTGCAGTCTGACATGCGCTGGGGGTAGCCCGCAAGTGTTGTCATACATCTGGTGTCGACATAGCGTGCCCACGTATTACTAACGCATACACCCTTGGTAGGTGGGGAAACCAGAGAACCCAGAGGAAACCTACACAGTCATGGGGACCACATCCTTACAGATCTGAGCTGGTCCCAACATATCAATGCAGTTATAATGAAGGCAATGCAGCGGCTATACTTTATACTTATACCTTTATAGCCTAAAGCCTAAAGAACAGAAATAAAAGCTAATTTTGGAATGGAGTATTTAAATCCTTCCTTGTCTCCCCTTACCTACAATGTTTAGATGATCACTTGAGCTCGGGACACCAATTTGAATTGATACTTCTGTCTCCTTTTAAAGGTATACTTATACTGGCTGTGGTGGCCAGTGTTATCATGTTTGCTGTTGTGTGCTGGGGCAGCAGGCTGAGGGTAGCAGACACCAACAGAATCAACAAACTCATTTGTAAGGCCAGTGATGTTGTGGGGGTGGAACTGGACTCTCTGACAGTGGTGTCTGAAAAGAGGATGCTGTCCAAGTTGAATGCCATCTTGGACAATGTCTCCCATCCACTCCATAATGTACTGGTTAGGCACAGGAGTACATTCAGCCAGAGACTCATTCCACCGAGATGTAACACTGAGCGTCATAGGAAGTCATTCCTACCTGTGGCCATCAAACTTTACAACTCCTCCCTCGGAGTGTCAGACACCCTGAGCCAATAGACTGGTCCTGGACTTATTTCCACTTGGCATGATTAACTTATTATTATTATTTAATTATTTATGGTTTTATATCGCTATATTTCTTCACTGTTCTTGGTTGGTGCGGCTGTAACGAAACCCAATTTCCCTCGGGTTCAATGAAGTATGTCTGTCTGTTATTATGAGTTTGAAGAGGTTTGGTATGTCAACAGATACACTCAAAAACTTCTATAGATGTAGCATAGAGAGCATTCTGACAGGCTGCATCGCTGTCTGGTACGGGGAGCTATTGCACAGGACCGAAAGAAGCTGCAGAGGGTTGTAAATTTAGTCAGCTCCATCTTAGGTACTAGCCTACAAAGTACCCAGGACATCTTCTAGGAGCAGTGTTTCAGAAAGGCAGCTTCCATTATTAACGACCTCCAGCACCCAGGACATGCCCTTTTCTCACTATTAACATCAGGTAGGAGGTACAGAAGCCTGAAGGCACACACTCAGCAATTCAGGAACAGCTTCTTCCCCTCTGCCATCCAATTCCTAAATGGACATTGAACCTGGACACTACCTCACTTTTTAAATATATATAATTTATGTTTTTGCATGATTTTTAATGTATTCAATATACATATACTTATTAATTAATACTATTATTTTATTTTGTTTTTTACTTCTACATTCTGTATTGCATTGAACTGCTGCTGCTAAGTAACAAATTTCACAACATATACCGGTGATAATAAACCTGATTCTGAACGGTGTGGTAGAACAGAGGGATCTGGGAATGCAGATCCATAATTCCATAATTCTGGCATCTCAGGTATTTAAGGTTGTAAAAAGAGCTTTTGGTACATGGGCCCTTCCCTTAATCAGAGTACCAAGAACAGGAGTTTGGAATGTTTTATGTTGAAGTTGTATAAGACATCGGTGAGGCCAAATTTGCAGTATAGTGTGTACAGTCGGCCCTCCTTATCCGCGGATTCTGTATGCGCGGATTCAACCAACCACGGATCGGGAAAACCCGTAAGTTCTCTCTCCAGCCTTCGTTGATTGAGCATGTACAGGCTATTTTTTCTTGTCATTATTCCCTAAACAATACAGTATAAAAACTATTTACATAGCATTTAGATTGTATTAGGTATTATAAGTAATCTAGAAATGACTTAAAAGTACAGGCAGTCCCCGGGTTATGAATGAGTTCCATTCCTGAGTCCGTCTTTAAGTCGGATTTGAAGTCAGAACAGGTACATCCAAGTATTATTTAGCGTCAGTTAATCAAACGTTTTTCTTAATATATAGTACATATTTTACCTTTCTATGCATATAAAACACTTAAGAAACATACGTATTTCAGTAATTTAACCACTGCGTTGCTTAGTAATAATTGTAGCTTTCATCGGGGCAGGGCCTTTCACCTTCTCCATTAAAATTGTTCCGATCGTTGACTGACTGTAGCCTAACGCTTTTCCAATGATAGATGGCGTTTCACCTCTTTCTGATCGCGTTATTACTTCTATCTTATTTTCAATCGCGATCATGATTATTTTCGTGAACAGAAACACTGCGGATTCAGAGCTGCACTGCCAGGTCCTAATGTTCACCGCACGGAGACATGTTAAATAAAGTCCGGGGGTCCTAGAGACCACCGCAGTGATACATGTTAAATAAGGGACTTGAGCATCCGCGAATTTTGGTATCCGCAGGGGGTCCCGGAACCAGTCCCCTGCGGATAAGGAGGGCCGATTGTAGTTCTGGTCACCAACCTACAGAAAGATATCAATAAGATTGAGAGAATTCAGATTAAATTTGGAAAGATGTTGCCGGGACTTGAAGACCTATAGGAAAAAGGTTGAATAGGTTATGAC
>NC_133143.1:29279178-29357662 GCF_048418815.1 Hemitrygon akajei
TAGACTACTGCCCTTTCAGATACACTCGAGCTCTATCTGCCACGGCCATTTCTGGTCTTCTTCAACTACTGACCTTTCCTGATAAGAATTTCCCTTGAGTACCATCTTCAGAGTCTATGTCCCCTTTGGCTGGAGACCTATTCTGTGCACAGTTCTCTTTGTTTAACCAAGGTTCGAAACAAAACCAACGTAACATCTCTGACAGCCTCTACCAATAGTGTCAGAAGTGGAAAGGAAAAAGCAAATGCAACGTGAATACAATTGTATCAGCCCGAGGAACGTCGCCTGTTGTGTGTGTAGTCAGGGAGAAAGAGAGGGATTTAGTATTCAGATGCGTGTCAGATCTAAGCTGATTTGCACTACTTTGAGGTTCATTTGCAACTTGAAAAAAACGACTTGCATTAATTTGCATTGGAATTCACAATCCCAGCCGCAGATTTAAAAGACACCAGTGATTCGAAAGCAAAAGTGAAATTGAAAGCAACGAGGCTAATTAAAAGGAAAGCAAATTATTCTGGAGCAAGTGGTGGGTGGCAGTTGCAAGTAATTAGAATATTTTCGAAGGGTATGCAAAGACTTCTTAACTTGGTCTCCGATTTGCTAAGTAGATATGAAGCAGCAGATCAGACTTCCAATGGGGTGAATGAAAAAGGGAACAGTCTCTAATTCATACCAGAGGATAATCACATTCCTAGTAGGGACTCTACTGTCAGGGTGATAGCAGGCAGATCAGGCACAACAGAGCTGAGTCCTAAGTATTGTGTTGTCACTCTGGTGCAGAATAAAGGACAGTAGTGAAAAAGTGCAGGGCATTTTGTGAGGAACAGAAAGAAGTCAGTCCCTAATTGAACCAATGAAATAGGTGAGATTCTAAAGTCTCCAGAGCTCGGAGAGAGATCTGGTCCTCACCTGCTTCCCTGTATCACATCAAGTCAAGTCAAGTCAAGTCACTTTTATTGTCATTTCAACCATAACTACTGGTACAGTACATAGTAAAAATGAGACATTTTTTTCAGGACCATGGTGTTACATGAAACAGTACAAAAACTACACTGAACTACGTAAAAAACAACACAGACAAAAAAGCTACACTAGACTACAGACCTAGCCAGGACTGCATAAAGTGCACAAAACAGTGCAGGCATTACAGTAAATAATAAACAAGGCAATAGGGCAGTAAGGTGTCAGTCCAGGCTTTGGGAATTGAGGAATCTGATAGCTTGGGGGAAGAAACTGTTACATAGTCTGGTCGTGAGAGCCCGAATGCTTTGGTGCCTTTTCCCAGACAGCAGGGGGGAAGAAGAGTTTGTATGAGGGGTGCATGGGGTCCTTCATAATGGTGTTTGCTTTGTGGATGCAGCGTGTAGTGTAAATGTCCGTAATGGCGGGAAGAGAGACCCCGATGATCTTCTCAGCTGACCTCACTATCCGCTGCAGGGTCTTGCGATCCGAGATGGTGCAATTTCCGAACCAGGCAGTGATGCAGCTGCTCAGGATGCTCTCAATACAACCCCTGTAGAATGTGATGAGGTTGGGGGGTGGGAGATGGACTTTCCTCAGCCTTTGCAAAAAGTAGAGATGCTGCTGGGCTTTCTTTGCTATGGAGCTGGTGTTGAGGGACCAGGTGAGACTCTCTGCCAGGTGAACACCAAGAAATTTGGTACTCTTAATGATTTCAACCGAGGAGCCATTGATGTTCAGTGGGGAGTGGTTGCTCTGTGCCCTCCTGAAGTCAACAACCATCTCTTTTGTTTTGTTCACATTAAGATACAGGTTGTTGGTTCTGCACCAGCCCATTAGCTGCTGCACCTCCTCTCTGTAAGCTGACTCGTCGTTCTTGCTGATGAGACCCGCCATGGTAGTGTCATCGGCGAACTTGATGATATGGTTCGAGCTGTGAGTTGCAGCACAGTCGTGGGTCAGCAGAGTGAACAGCAGTGGACTGAGCACACAGCCCTGGGGAGCCCCCGTGCACAGTGTGATGGTGTTGGAGATGCTGCTCCCGATCTGGACTGATTGAGGTCTCCCAGTCAGGAAGTCTAGGATCCAGTTGCAGAGGGAGGTGTTCAGGCCAAGTAGGCTCAGCTTTCCAATCAGTTTCTGATGATGATAGTGCAGGAACAAGAAAATAATGCAGGTGAATGTAAGGCTGGATAAGTGTTCTGTGAGGGAAATTTTCAGGTCCATGGATGTTGGGACCCTTTCTGATGCAGGAAACTTTATACACACCAGGCATATGCCACCTAAACAGGATTAGGACCAATATCCTTTTGTAAGTTTGCTGGTAACTTGGCAAAGGATTTCAGGGGCAGACAACCAGGATGTGTCAGCGGGAAGGACAAACAGTGTCTGTTAAAAAGTAGGAAGGATAAAATACTAATTAGGAGTGGATGCTGAAATTGTATATGATGGAGAAGATGGAGAGAACAGGGTGGGATCATTTGAAGTTATTACGTCACCCAGTCCGGAGGTGATCTAACTTAGATTCAATCCAGGAGGAAAGGAGTAGAAGCTTTGGCCAAAATCTTTCAATTTTCCTTAGATGTAGAAGCATGCAGGAGCCATGGAAGTTTTCAGAGTTTACACAGCTGCTCCAAAAAGAGAGTGAAATAAATTTGATGGATGCAAGGCATTTCATCCAATGTCAATGTTAGAAAAAATCCACTGGAGGCTGTTGTCAAGGACAATATTAATTGTCACTTGGAAAAAGCATGAAGAAAAGACTGCAGATTTGCTAAAGGCAAATCTTGTTCGACTCTACAATTTCACTGGCAAGATGGGAGAATCACTGGCGTTTATTGCCTATCCCTCATGAACCTCGTTTGTCCATTTCAACAGACAATTAAGAGCCAACTGCATTGGTTTGAAGCTGGACTCCTGTGTTTCTTCAAATTTCACGATAGGCTTTATTCAGAACAGAAAATAAATAGTGCAAAGGCTTTACATTCATGGTCACTGCATTCAGTAGTACTGTTTTTTTTAAATTTACAGCATCATTGCTACTCATCTGGCCCTCTGGGGTGATATACCATTGCAACATTGCAGGGGTTTCTCCACCTGAATCAGCCCCTCCATGTCCAGTCCAGAGCACTGGACTGAGCCCTGGCGTTGAATATACCCTGCTTCAGTGTGTCACTCAGCATGTCCTCCTGCAGCCTGGAATCTGCCAGCTGGCAGCATTCCTTATGAATGTCTCAATGTGCTGGGAGACCAACAAGTTAGTAGACAGACCAAAGTCGACTTGATAATCTTCCAGCAGCAGTTCATGTCTGTCTCAATGTGTCACCCTGGGAACAGCCCATAGAACACAGTCGCACAGCTGCTCGGGTTGAGTCTTGTATCCTTCTCCACCCACTCCTTGAAAGGAAATCTCTTCCCCAGTGCAGTCTTCCTGGGGGGGGGGGGGGTTGTCATTGGGAGTGAAATTCCAACCATAGAACATTACTGTACAGTCAGCCCTCCTTATCCGCAAGGGATTGGTTCTGAGACCGCCCGCGGATACCAAAAAATGCGGATGCTCAAGTCCCTTATATAAAATGGCGTAGTATTTGCATATAACCTATCCACATCCTCCTGTATACTTTAAATTACCTCTAGATTACTTATAATATCTAATACAATATAAATGCTATGTAAATAATTGTTATACTGTAATGTTTAGGGAATATTGACAAGAAAAAATACTGTACATGTTCCACTCGCTTACAACACAAGCAGCGAAGGAACGAGACGTGAGGCGAACAATGGCCAAACAACGAGTAAAACTTGTAATACCTGTACAGTCACTGTTACACTGTCTTGTTTAGGGAATAAGGACGTTTTGGAGGAGGCTCAATAACACTAAAGGTCAGGAACTGTGGAGGTTGAGGGCTAAGGATCTTCAAGCATTGAACATTGAGACTTCAGAATTGCAGATGCTTTAGTTAGAAACATTGTTATAGGAAGCTGTCTCTTTTTCTTTGCATCATCAAGCAAATCTTGCAAGGTAGCCTTTCTCTTCTATGAGTTTCTTGAGCTCTTCTGGGAAAGCTGCTGCAGCCTCGACATTAGCCGATGCCGATTCTCCCATGATCTTTACATTCTTGAGGCCATAGCGCTTTACATAGCTAGCTAGCCCACCATTACTAGCCTTAAACTCTTTTCTCTCGCTCTCATCAACTCCGTCACAGTAGTGCTCATAGAGACAAGAGCTTTTTCATGTATAATTTGGCCATCGACAGGGATATGCTTCTGTGACATGTCCTCTAGCCACACACTGGGCGAGATATAGCACTTTATGCTCCCTCCTAGCCTTTGAGGAATTGCTTTGACCACATAATTGCTTTTCAGGAGTCATTTTTTCACAGGAATAAAGTAGCGAATGAACGAGATGTGAGGCAAACAATGCTCGAACAACGTGTGCTGGAAGAGCACTTCCGGGTTTTCTCAGTTCGCGGTTGGTTGAATTCGCGCATGCGGAACTCGCAGATAAGGAGGGCCGACTGTATAGTACAGGCCCTTTGGCCCATAATGCTCTGCCAGCCTTTTAACCCACTCTAGGATAAATCTAACCCTGCCCTCCATTTTACTATTATCCATTATCTAAGAGTTTATGAAATGTCCCTAATGGATCTTCCTCTACCACCAATCCTGGCAGGGCATTTCATGTAGCCACAACTCTGTGTAAAACAACTTACTTCTGACATCTCCCCTATACTTTCCTCCAATCGCCTTAAAATGATGCCCCCTCATATTAACCATTTCCAGTCTGGGAGAAAGTCTCTGGCTATCCACTTGATCTGCCTCTTATCATCTCGTACACCTCTATTATGTCATCCCTCATCCTCCTGCATGTTAAAGAGAAAAGCCCTAGCTTGCTCAACATATCCTCATATAAGATATGCTCTCTAATTCAGATGGAATGCTGGAGGAAGGATCTATTCAGGAAGGACGTGACTGGGAGGTCTCTTCTCTCCACCAGCTAAGGAAGATCTTGGTGCTTGTTGGTGAGTTTCGGCGATGAAGCATTCTACCAGATGGTTTGGACAGTCTGCTCAGGGAACCATCACAAAGCTTTCATCAAGTCCTTGTCCCGTAGTATCTGCGGTATGTTCTGTATTGACTACTGCCTGATGGACGTGTGGTCAAAGGTAATAGTCTGGAAGAACTTTTTCACAGTAGTGCAGCAAAGTCCAGCTAATGTGAGGCGGTATGCATCAGGACCAGTCCAATCCTTTGCAACACTGGAGAGAGCTACAGCTTCAGCATGCAGTGCCCATGTACTTTGGATCCAAGCACAGCCTGATGTAGCCACACAGGAAGTTGGACATCAGGATCAGGGCACTTTTGTACTCTTGAGTACACTTGTACACTTTTGCCCCCTTTATCCAGGGAGTTGTGCACCATGGCCCAGCGGATCCCTAAATGAACCAACGTATAGCCTGGGTGGTTTCCAAGCAGAAGGAGAGGGGATCAGGCCGCACCTATGCCAATTACATCAGCCCCAAGAGCATCTCACATCTGATGATCAAGTTCATCCCAGTTGTTGAAACTGAGCACTGTTCCCACAGTCCCAATTTCAGTTTGCCTTTCCATTTTACTCCTTGTTAATGCCTCAGGCCCTCTGGACCAGATCCCACCAAGGAGTCAGACCTGGCCTGACAGTAAAGTGACATTGGATCAGTCGCCAATGAGCACGGCCTCAGCATCAGGGATCGATTCTGGTTTCTGGTGCCAATTCAAACTGGCTACAGAGCACACCCATCAGTATCCTGTTGAAGTCTTCAATATGCTGGTTGAAGGCCTTCTCCTGGTCCAAGCTGAGCCAGAAATCATCCACCCCTCTGTCCTGTACTTCTAGGCTTCTGCCTGCCACACTATCCTTAGCTGCCCAGAACTCTTGTTTTTTGTGGGCTATTGTTTCAGGGCTGACATTCTCTTTGCCACCTTCCTCTTCACTACCCGCCCTTTCCCTTCTAGGTTCTCCACCGTTCCCTCTTCCATTGATGCTTCCTCATGGGAAGTGGACTGGGAATTCGTGACCGGGGCTTGGAAGGTCAAGGTGGTCTGGCTTTCCTCATCTCCCCTTGTCTCGGACTCTGCTGGGGCCTCTGTGCTGGTAGGGGAGTGTATCAGCATTCCTCAGCACCCTGTTGGCACTTGCACCTCCTCTTACTGCCTGTGGCTTGTTCTGGGCAGGCTTTATAGTGGTAGCCTGCTCCCCCCCACCCCCCACACATAGATCGCAGTATTTGCTTTCCCTGCAGTCTTTGGTTTGGTGGCCTTCCCGTTTACATTTCTTGCAAGTGACTACACTACACAGAGCCAGCACATGTGCGGGTTTGTTACAGTTTTGGCGCACTGTCCTGCATATGCCAAGTGACCGCGGTTGCCTCCAATGGCAAACTCTGAGTGTGGGTGGATGATGGTTCCATTTGCTTGTCCTTCACCTGGCACCTGTTGGTCCAGATCCCAAACAGGGATGTCCACGTAGCTTCCTGCTCCCTCAACGTAATGTGCTACATAGATGAGGACGTCTACCCTGGGGATATGGGTTAAACACTTGCGCTGTTATTGCACACTCCTCCTGGTGGGGAGGGTGAAAAGTATCTATGCCTTTAACAGAAACAGCGCACCTTCATACTCCTTCTCCTGCAAAGTACTTGAAGGTAACAAAGTATCTGTTACCTTATGAAGTCCTGAAGGCAGTGGGTGTCTTGGACTCAACTTTGCAGCATGCCATCAAGACCTTCCTTATGTGAAGGGATTCTACACTGTCACCCTGACAGTGTTACGAATCTTCTTCGGCTGTTCATCGATTATCAATGATGTCTGAGGCCTGGGTGAGGTTGTATGGAAAACCTGCAGTTGCCCATGCTGCAAGTCTCCCCTCTCCACACCACCGATGTTGTCCAAGGGAAGGGCATTAGGACCCATACAGCTTGGCACCGGTGCATCGCAGAGCAATGCGTGGTTAAGTGCCTTGCTCAGGGGCACAACATGTTTTCTCAGCTAAGGCTCGAACTAGCGATCTTCAGATCACTAGACTGTCGCCTTAACCACTTGGCCATGTGCCACTTATGAATATAATGTGCTGGAAAGGGGTGTTAGAAGGCATTCCCAACCAGTGTTTGGATCTACCTCTGCACCAGCAGGGTACAGTCTCATCAGCAGACACTTGATAGCAGAGTCCTCTTTGCCTTCCTCTGACAACGCTGGTGTCCAGAGTGACCTATCACAATTTGGTCCTTTTAGATATTGCATGATCTTAGCCAATAGACTTGAGGCTGAGCTCATAAAGTGGAGAACTGATACAGATGGCAACAGTCCTTCCCCAGAAGACAAAATTAAACCAGAAGCATTGTTACAACAATCCAGTAGCTTCATGGTCACTCATATTAGATTTTTCTTCCAAATTTCTTTCATTAACTGAATTAATTTGAAGAGCCATTGTGGAGGGACCTGTACTCGCATTTCCAGATCATTAGCTTCGGCCGTTGGATTGATATTCCAGTAATTAAACCTCAGTGTTGCACACACTTAAGTAACATGAAGGACTGGCGAAGGTGGAGTAACAGATGGTACCCATTTGACTTTCCAAAGAAAATTGATGTAGTAGGACAAAGAGATTTATTCAGAAAATGGAAGCACATGGTATTAAAATGAATGTAATAACTTGGGAATTAAATCAGTGAAGATTTAGGGGGCTAGAAACAATAATGTATGGATGTGATGAAAATAAGATCTTGTGGTATAAATATAAGGATCAATACTTTTCTTGTTATACATGGATTTTGGTGTAAGAAATACAATTAAATGTAAAATGACACAAAGGGACCCAATGTACTAAATAATAAGCAGGAGATAAGCAGATTTCAGGAGACCATAACCTGGTGAATTAACAGATAACAGCAAAAGATGCATCAGTGCTGAAGCATTTGAAGTAATGACATCATAACTGCATATTCAGAAAATAATCTTTTTTTATATCTCTTTCCCAGTTCTGGTGAAAGGGTTTCTGGCCTGAAATAATAACCATTTCTCTCACCACAGATATTGTCTAATCTGCGAAATGTTTCCAGTTTTTTCTGTTCTTATTTCAAATTTTCAGCTTTTCTGTTTTTCATATGGTGTTTGATATATGGAATTATTGAAGATGATATGATCCAGAAGGCAGGTGTAAGGGGTTGAGTGGGATCTGGGATCAGCAATGATGGAATAGTGGCGCAGACTAGATGGGCTGAATGGCCCAATTCTGCTCCTATGTCTTATGGTCTTATGGTTACATAAACAAATTATTGTCTCTATACTTAACAGCTTTAACCCTTACTGTAGCAATGACATTAACTTACATACATTTATCTCTGACTTTGAACCCCCCTCCAGAAATTACATGAAAGAACCCTATTCCCAATTACATACAAAAATAATTTTGCCCGGAGTTGCCTTGCAAGCTATCCTTTAGCTTTAAACATTCCTTCAACCTGCAATGATTTTGAATGCAACATTTCCTAGCAATAGCTCAGAATGTTACCGATGGGTACATTGATCAGACCTTTACTCAGTAATCTGCTAGATGTTGAAGCTTCCCCTGAACCAATTCATTCTTTAATACAAAAATCACACCTGTGGCAACTTGATTGGCACAATCTCCTATTCCATTCTGCCATGTTCATCTGTATACTCACTACAAGGCCAAGAAATGAACTGTGTTGCCTTTATGGCATTTGTTTAGTTTATAATATTTTCACTTTAGTAATTCGTTTGGTAGCATTTTTTAGTTAAAGTTAGGATTGTTTAAAGTAAATTCGTTGTCTGTGATATATCACGGCATGTGATGACGTCACATCCGGTTTCACCGCGTCTTGTGGGAAAATACCGGTTTGGAGAAACGGGAAGGAGGGGGCTCACATGTGCAAGATCAGCGCAAGAAAAGTTGTCTTCTACGCATTAGAAACATAGTGAAGCAACGCCGTAAGTTCATGAGATAATCGATATGTTGAATTAAAATGTTAACGCTGATTCTGTTAAAAGTAACGACGGTCAATAAGGTTTATGTTTTCGTTAGTTAATGAGTTGTGGATAGTTTGTGTTGAAGTGTATTTAAAGCAGTCAATGGCGTAAGTAGATTCTGACTGTATGCTGCATTTTAATGTAATGTAGTTGTTGTAGTTTACTTTTGCAAGTATTTACGATGTAAATGTGATATCAAGAAGGAAACAAATACTGTACAAATCTTGTATTGCTTTATCAACAGTTTTCACCATACGTTAATGTGGAAGAGTGAACAGTAAACGGTTAATCTTACTGCGATCCTGTTTTCATTGACTACGGTTTACCTCGGTGTTTAGTTCAGTGTTCTCTTACACCTGAGCGAGAACACTACATGAACTATGCAGAAATAGTTGATGATTGACAATCAGCACATCAAAAACGCTTTGATGGCAAAAGGTCTAAGCAGATGGAAAAGTTGGTAATTGGCTGTTACTCTATTCTGATCTTTACCACCATCAAAGGCTATTGGTAACAGAAGCAGCCACATCACCAAATGTTTGTTAAGCAGTCATTGACTTGTAAATCATTAACACCACCGGAATTTAGTGAGACATGCTAGTGTTGGGAAAAACAAGTCCATCATGATTTCTTCTCAACCCACTGACATTCGAAAATCTCAGTAATGTTGATTTCTTGAAGCATGCTGGCAGAGGATTTTGGTTTACAAATAAATAAATTGCTGTCTCCCAAGGAGTTCGGCAAGGTTTTGCGCAAAGCACGTGGCCTGGAAGCCAAGAAGCCTGTAGACGGGGCATGAGCCCACAGTTGATCACGGCGTTTAAAGTGTCGAGGAAGATTGAAACCATTGAGGCGAGAGCAGAAGGCATCTACCAGCGTGTGAACTGTCTCCCTCTCCCCCTCTTCCCCGCCTCTCGCTCGATGCTGTCCATGGGTCTTGGGCGGGGTTTAATTAATGTGGCTTGTATATTGGTCTTTGTAGTTCACAGTCTGACGTGTTTCTGGTTTATGGTCACTCCTTTTTTGTTGCTGTTTTGTACAACTTTGATCAGGCGGACCAGCACTGCAGCCTGCAGATACTGAAGAAGTGATTTGAGCTGAACTGTATATGTCTGGACTCTTTAGATGTCTTTCTGATTTGGTGTTTTGTATTCTGTGTTTTTCACTCATTTTTTGCCATTCTTCCTCAGCATTAACTGTCACTCCACCTAGCTTCATATCATCCGCAAACTTAATCACAAAACTTCTGATGTTTGAATTTTCTCCCTATTTAGAAAATAGTACACACCATTATTCCTTTGACCAAAGTGCATGTCCATGCACTTCCCTACACTATCTTCCATCTGCCACTTTTTGGACTATTCTTCCAATCTGCCACAGTATTTACTTCACTGTAATACTGAACATCCTCTCAAACTACAGGGTGAGTTCTGTCATATTATGATCACTCCTCATCAGGGTTCCTTTACCTCAGACTCCCTAATTAAATCTGGGTCATTACATAATACCCAAACCAAAATTGTTATTCCTCTGGTGGGCTCAAGCACAAGCTACTCTAAAAACCCATCTTGTAGGCTTTCTACAAATTTCCTTTCTTGGGATTCAGTACTAACCTGATTTTCTCAGCCTACCTGCAAACTGAAATCCCCCTTCACTATCCCAATATTGCCCTTTTTACATATCTTTTCCATACCCCATTAAAATTTGTAACCCACATCCTGTTCAGAGGACTGTATATAACTCCCATCAAGGTCTTTATACCCTTGCAGTTTCTTAACTCTACCATCAAGGATTCTAATCTTCCAATCCTATGTCACCTCTTTCGAAGGATTTGATTTCATTTTTGACCAACTGAGCCACTCCACTCCTTTTACCTCCTGCCTAGCCTTTCGATACAAGGTATATTCTTGGATGTTAAGCTCCCACCATGATCTTTCAGTCACGTCTCGGTGATGCCCACAGCATCATTACTGCCAATCTCTAACTTCACTACTACCTTTCTCAGTACACTGCATGCATTCAAGTATAACACCTTCAGTCCTGTATTCATTAACCTTTTCAACTTCGCCCATTGTTACACTCTAACTCATCCAACTCACTGCAATCTTGCTCTATCATCTGCCGAGCCTTCCTCACTGTCTCACCACGCACTGCATCTAGTTGTATATCAACTGCCCCATCCTCAGCCCTATCGCTCTCGTCCCTGTCGTCCTGCCAGAATAGTTTTAACCTTCCCAACAGCTCTAACAAACCTGCCTGCAAGGATATTGGTCCCCCCCACTTTCAGGTGTAACCTATTCTTTTTGTATAGGTCAGACCTTCCCCAGAAGAGATGCCAATGATACAGAAATCTGAATCCCTGCCCCTTGCACCAATTCTTCAGCCACACATTCATCTGCAAAATTATCCTATTCTTATCCTCACAGGTTTGTGGCTCAGTCAGTAATGCAGAGATTGCTACCCTGGAGGTCCTGCTTTTCAGCTTTCTACGTATCTCCCTGTATCTCTCTTCAGTCACTTCTCCCTTTTCCTATCTATGTCATAGGAACGTAGAAAACCTACAGCACAACACAGGGCCTTCGGCCCACAAAGCTGTGCTGAACATGTCCTTACCTTAGAACTACCTAGGCTTACCCATAGCCCTCTATTTTTCTAAGCTCCATGTATCTATCCAGGAGCCTCTTAAAAGACCCTATCATATTCACAATAATTGGTGCCAATATGTACCATGTCTTCCAGGTATTCATCCTCCCACTTTAGAATACTATGGACCCGATCTGAAACACCCCTGACCATGGCATCAGGGGGGCAACATGCCATCTGGGTGTCTCTTTCATATTCTCATGTCTACTTCTCAAATTATGGACTTTCCTGTCATTACTCCACTCCTCTTCTCCCCCCACCACCCCCTTCCTTTCTGAGCCACAGAGACACTCAGTGCCAGAGATCAGGTTTCTGTGGCATCCCTCTGGTAGGTTGCCTCCCTCAACAGTATCCAAAGCGGAATACATATTGAGGGGAACAGAAACAGAGGTACACTACATCAGCTGCCTATTTTCCTTCCCTCTCCTGACAATCATCTATGTACCTGCCTCCCGCATCTTAGAGGTTACTACCTCCCTGTAACTCCTGCCTATCACCTCCTCATTTTCCTGCTTGAGCCAAAGGTCATCGAGCTGCAACTCCAGTCCCTTAACACAGTCTCTAAGGAGCTGTAGCACTGTGCCCTTCATGCAGATTTACTTATCAGGGAGACTGGAAGTCTCTCAGAGTTCCCACACCTCACACAAGGAACGTATCACTAACTCTGGACCTATTCTCAGTGTACTAGGTACAGTAAGTACCGACAGAAAAAAAACTTACTTAGAACCTCTGCCTATTGAGCCAAATCCTGAGTACTCTAACACTGTCCTCTTACACAATGGCCAATCCCACAATCTCCACTCCGCTTACACCTCGCTTCTTTTAATTGGCCCCTACCAAGTGCCTAATAGATCATTATGATTGCAGCCCTCCGAAAGGACGCAAATGACCCCAAGCTTTTTTCTTCTACCTTGTGCTGTCTCGCCAACGCATGGTCTCGGCGCCGATTGCAGCCCGCCAAAAGGTCCTGAAAGCATCCGAGTTCATTTTTTGATCTTGCACTGCATCAGGCACATAGGCTTTCACTACACTCAGAACATAAATTACACCAGATAGTGAAAATAGACCGCACACAACATTAGTGCAAAAAAAAAACAAGTCCATAGAAGTGCAAGAGATGGTCTGCAGTATTCTGTTGCTCAGGGAGCAATAGAGCTGTGCAGGTCAGTTCAGGAACCTGAAACAGATGGCATGGGACCTCAAGCTTCTATTAATCCTGTCTGATAGTAGCAGCCTGAAGAGAGCATAACCCAGATGGTGGGGATCTTTGATGATAGATGGAGTCTTCTTGACACGGTGCCTCTTGTAGGTGCAATGAGGGACTTATGTAGAAAGAAATGAAAAACTAAGGTTGTTATTAAAGTAAAGGAGACCTCATAACAGTATTCCAACTCAAACAGCAGGTGTTTTGATAAATAAAGATTCAAAGTAATTGGTAAAAGAACTGAGGGAAATGCGAGGTTTTTTCCACATTGTTGACCATTGAGACCTGGAATCTACTACCTGAAAGAATGGTTAAACCATAATAAGTTTGAAAGGGAAACTGAATACTATTTTGTAGAATTATGGATAATTATTGGTGGTATTGAACCTAAATCGGCTCATTCTTGCAAAGGGTTAACATAAGGTCAGTGGGCCAAATGGTCACGTATGAGATTTTGTTCCATGAGTTTCCTTCCAAACAGGAGAACCTAGGGCAATTGAGCTTATAGTGATGAGAGTTCAGAAGAATGAGAGTTGATATCATTGAAACTTATCAAGTTTTGATGAGACTAGAAAGACTTGATGCAAGAAAGATGCTCCTGATGGTGGGTAATCCAAAAATTTGTGATGCTACCATCAGATGATGAACCTGTGGAATTCTTTATCACAGAGTGCAGCTTAGACTGGAAATAGTTAGATATGATGCTGTTCTAATACTAATTCAGTTTAGGAATATAGGGGTACAGCAGGAATGGGGAATTGAGTTTGGATGAAAAACCATGATCATATTGATTGGTGGAGCAGACTCAAAGATTGAATGGCCTACCCTAACTTCTATGTCTCTATGCTTCTAAGTAACTTCTTAAGGTCCATCAAAGGGCATCAACTTGCATTGCTTTTGAAAGCATGTAAAACCATCAATATACCAAATGGAGTCAGAAAACATGCCAAGGATGATGTTGAATGAAAGAAAAAGAGAGAATGTTGGAAATAGTTAGCAGGTCAGGCAATTAACTGGGGTCGGCATTTCAGGGTGATGCCCTTTAATTTGGACAGGAGTAGCACATGCCAGGAAAATCTACCAAGTACCCAAAAGCTAGGCAATGAAAATGGATGAAAACTGTGGATCAATGGAACTGTGGAACTGTGGATTGATGACACAAAGCTGGGTGGCAATGTGAAATGTCATGATGACACAAAGCTGGGTGGCAGTGTGAAATGTCAGGAGAATGTTATGAGAATGCAGGGTGACTTGGACAGGTTGGGTGAGTGGGCAAATGTATGGCAGATGCAGTTTAATGTGGATAAATGTGAGGTTATCCACTTTGGTGGCAAGAACAGGAAGGCAGATTACTATCTAAATGGAGTCAAGTTAGGAAAAGGGGAAGTACAACGAGATCTGGGTGTTCTTGTACATCAGTCAATGAAAGCAAGCATGCAGGTACAGCAGGCAGTGAAGAAAGCTAATGGCATGCTGGCTTTTATAACAAGAGGAATTGAGTATAGGAGTAAAGAGGTCCTTCTGCAGCTGTACAGGGCCCTGGTGAGACCCCACCTGGAGTATTGTGTGCAGTTTTGGTCTCCAAATTTGAGGAAGGATATTCTTGCTATTGAGGGAGTGCAGCGCAGGTTCACAAGGTTAATTCCCGGAATGGCAGGACTGTCATATGTTGAAAGATTGGAATGACTGGGCTTGTATACACTGGAATTTAGAAGGATGAGAGGGAATCTGATTGAGACATATAAGATTATTAAGGGATTGGATACACTGGAGGCAGGAAGCATGTTCCCGCTGATGGGCGAGTCCAGAACTAGAGGCCACAGTTTAAGAATAAGGGGTAGGCCATTTAGAACAGAGATGCGGAAAATCTTTTTCACCCAGAGAGTGGTGGATATGTGGAATGCTCTGCCCCAGAAGGCAGTGGAGGCCAAGTCTCTGGATGCATTCAAGAGAGAGTTAGATAGAGCTCTTATAGATAGCGGGGTCAAGGGATATGGGGAGAGGGCAGGAACAGGGTACTGATTGTGTATGATCAGCCATGATCACAGTGAATGGCTGTGCTGGCTAGCAGGGCCGAATGGCCTACCCCTGCACCTACTGTCTGTTGTCTATTATCATTAACTGTCCAGTCTGTCGCTCTATAAAGGCATTTAAATGTGTACAGTACTAGCTAAACAAAGCAACATTCCTCAGGGACCAAGGTGCAAAACACGGGACATATATCACATACAGCAGGTCAAATAATATTAGTACAAGAATATTAACAGATAAAAACTAGTATTCTGTACATGTACAGTAGAAGTTGACATGAAGTGAATATATGACACTTAGTTTAATGTGCAGCAGTATTACTATCATAAATAGTGTGTACTAGGTGGTAGCTGGGTGTTCAGAGGTCTCACAGCCTGGAGGAAGGAATTGTTATCTAGCCTAACAGTTCCTATTCTTATACTGTGGTACCTTCTGCCTGATGGTAGGAAGTAGATTGTGGGATGGATGGGAGGGGTCTTTGACAATGCTGAGGGTTCAGCTTCTAGTTTATGCCCCGGATTGAGGGGGGAGGGGTATGGTGGGTAGTGACTCCCCAGTGATTCTCTCAGCAGTCCTCACAATGCGTTGCAAGATCTGGCAGTCAGGTGCCTTGCAGTTCCCATTCCAGATGATGAAACAGGTGGTCAGGACACTCTCAACGGTGGAATGTGGTTAGAATGGGGGTGGGGAGCCTCACCTGCCTCAATCTCCTCAGGAAGTGGAGGTCACTGCACTGCATTTTTGACTACAGAGGTGGAGAGGGACCAGGTGAGAGCATCCGTGATGTGCACTCCAAGAAACTTGGTGTTCCTGCCTCGCCGTGGATGAACCATTGATCAGCCTGCACTTTCCTGAAGCCCACAATCACCTCCTTAGTCTTGTCCATATTGAGACTCATGTTGTCGTGTTCACATTAGTCCACAATCCACTCTGCCTCCTCTCTGTATGTCACCTCATCACTGTTTCTGATGAGGCCAACCACTGTGGTGTCATCAGCAAACCTAATGATACGGTTATAGCTGGATCTTGCATAACAGTTATGCGTCAGCAGTGTGAACGACAGTGGGTTGAGCCCAGAGCCTCGGGGGCACCAGCGCTCAGCGTGATGGAACTAGAAATGTTGCTGCCAACATGGACTATTTGAGATCTTTCCATCAAGAAGTCCAAGTTTCAGTTACAGGGAGATGTTGAGACCTAAAAGGACAGTTTACCCACCATTTTGTGAGGAATGAACGTATTGAATGCCAAACTGAAGTCAATGAACAGCATTTAAAACCTTTTGTTAATGGTTCTATTACCGGTATCTATAACTTGTTGATTGATTCTAGACAAGACTTTTTAGATAAAATACAAAAAGCTTGGGAGGATTACCTAAATTGTCAGATTTCTGATGATAGATGGAATAAAATTCTTAAACGGGTTAATAAATCATCTTTCTATGTTCGTCATTCTCTTCTACAATTTAAAGTGGTTCATAGAGCTTACATTTCTAAACAGAAGCTCTCCAGTTTTTACCCGACTGTTTCTCCACTTTGTAATAAATGCAACTCTGCTGATGCCTCTTTAATTCATATGTTTTGGTTTTGCCCTACAATTGAAAAGTTTTGGCGGGAAGTATTCCATACCTTTTCACAACTTTTTAACGTCCAATTTGACCCAAATCCCCTTACTGCCTTGTTTAGTATTATTGCAAATGAAGATATAACTTTAAATACTCCTAACCTACAGGTTTTAGTTTTTACCTCTCTTTTAGCAAGAAGAACAATCTTGCTTAAATGGAAGGAGTCTACCCCTCCTACACATCTTCAATGGCTACGTGATATTATGTTGTATTTAAATTTAGATAAGATCCGCTGCTCAGTCTTAAATTCGAAACAATCTTTTTATGATATTTGGGGACCTTTCCTAAATTACTTTTCCAATTTATAAAGTTTAACAGTGCACAGATTTTTATGTATATTTTTATCTTCTCTTCTTAAGTGAATATGTTTCTTTTTCTAATTATCCATTATCATCCATCAGCTTTTTTCTTTGGTAGTTGGTAGGGGGTTGACTTTTTTATATATAAAAAATTTCTTTTATGATGTATGACCTATCTTTAAATTTTTGATTAGAGAGTGGTATACCTTTATGAGTTATGCTATAACATTTTGATCAATTTTATTACAATATATGAAAATACACAAGTTATGTTGAGATGCATCTATGTGTTGCACTCTGTAAATCTTTTTTTTTCTTCTTCTGAATGAAAATATTGTAAAAAGAAAAAAAGAAAATGAACAGCATTCTGATGTAAGAGACACCATGCTACAGGTGGGACAGGACTGAGTGGAGGGCAGAGCCTATTTCATTATCAATGGACCAATTTGGGTGAAATGCCAGCAGGTGGGGGTCTGATGTAGTGGGAAGGTAGGACTTAATGCAGTTCATTACCAGCTGCTCAAAGTAGTTCATTATTACTGAGGTTAGAGCCCCGGACGGCAGTCACTAAGGCAGGTTACCATCGGGCTCCTGGGCACTGGGATGATGGTGGTGGCCTTGAAGCCTGCAGCAACAGGGTACTGTTTCAGAGAGATTTTAAAGAAGTCTGTGAGTTCACCTACAAGCTGGGTCACACAATCTCTCAGCTCCTGACCTGGCCCTGCAGCTTTGCATGTGTTGACCCTGACTAGGGTCTTTTTCACATTACAAGAGTACCTGCACCTTGGAGGAAAGGTTGGGGTGGGGTTCCTCACTGCCACATCTCTCCGTGCACCAAACCCTACATGGAAGACATTCAACCTATCAGGAACAGAGGCATCACTTTTGAGGCCATTAGCTACAACCATGGAAGCCCCTGCGGTGGCAGTAAGTACAATTCAGGCCGCAAGAAATGGGGTAAAAAAAACTGACCGCAGCAAAAAAATGAAATTGGCCCATCCATAGGCGATTGGCTACCTGCATGATTTTCTTTCAGTTGACTTTACAGGACAGGAAACATGCACAAAGATTGCAAAGTTTGACCTTCATATCCAGTTCACAATATGCAGTGAAAAGGTTGGTGTCTATAGCACTGAATTCAGTACATTAGCAAATTAAAAGCTTGAAGGAGGCTATACTTACTAGTGCATGTATTGTATCCCAGCCAAGAAAGAAAGGAAGAATTTCCATTTATACGGCGACTTCCACAAATATAAAGTACTTCTGAAGTGAGGTCATTACAGTCCGTGAAAAGCAAGAACCCATAAATTACAGTGATGCATCTGGTGATATCCATTAAGAGCTAGATATTGATCAAATGAGCTCCTATTTCCTTCCTTATAGTGCCAAATCACAATGTAAATATATCTAACTAAATTAGGATGGGGTTTGGATGTGGGTCATAGGACTTTATTCCTTGGATCAGAGAAGATTGAGAGATTTGATAGAGGTACATATAATTATGAGGGGTATACACAGGAAAAAGCTTAATAGAGCTTTGACCAGCAGCCAATCTGGACAACAGCAGTTTGGAGAGAAGGGGACTTCAATCAGGTCCACCGCCCGAGGATAAAAGGCAGGAGTAGGTCGCGGCAGCGTAATAGAGCTTTGGCCAATCGGCATCTGGGATTGATTGGTAAGAGAAAATTAAAGGAAGGCAGGGGCAAGTGCAACAGCCATTGCCTGAGTGGACATCGTCAGAGTGGCAACCTTGAGGCTTTAGTTCTTCGAGGTTTCTGCGAAGAGAGGCTTCCCTCAGAGAAAACCAAGGAAAGAACAGCTCAAGCTTTTTTGTTCTCTTTATATCTGCTCAGCTAGGACAGTAGGGATGACAGGCAGGATAGTGAAATGCTCCTTGTATGGGATGCGGGAAGGTAGGGAGACCTCCAATGTCCCTGATGACTATAACTGTGAGAGGTGTGTCCTGCTGCAGCTTCTAACGAACTCTGTTAAAGAGTTGGAGCTGGAACTGGATGAACTCCGGATCATTCAGGAGGCTGAAGGGGTGATAGACAGGGTGTATGGAGAAGTAGTTGCACACAAAGTGCAGGACACAGGAAACTGGGTGACAGAAAGGAAGGGGAAAGGGGTTAAGGAGCCAGTGCAGAGTACCCCTGTGGCCACCCCCCTCAACCACAGGTATATGACTTTGGATACTGTCAGGGGAGAGTCACAACGGTCGGGTTTCTGGCACTGAGTCTGCCTCTGAGACTCAGAAGGGAAGGGGTGAGAAGAGACACACTGTGGTGATAGGGGATTCATTATTTAGGGGAATGGACCAAACGTTATGTGGGTGAGAATGAGATTCCTGGATGGTATGTTGCCTCCCAGGTGCCAAGGTCTGGGATAACTCAGATCGAGGCCTCAGTGTTCTTAAGTGGGAGGGTAAACAGCCAGAAGCCATGGTCTATGTAGGTACCAATACATGGGTAGATGAGTGAAGAGGTTCTGCATAGACAGTTCAGGGAGTTAAGTGCTAAGTTAAAGGACAGGACCTCCAAGGTTGTGATCTCAGGATTGCTGCCCGTGCCACGTGCTAGTGAGGCCAGAACTAGGAAGATCATACAGTTTAACATGTGGCTAAGGAGTTGGTGTGGGAGGGAGGGCATCAGATCATTTTGAATCATTGGGCTCCCTTCCAGGGAAGGTGGGACCTGTACAGAAGGGGGAGGGGGACTAATATCCTAACGGGAAGAGTTGTTAATGCAGCATGGTGCGGTTTAAACTAGAGTTGCAGGGGGATGGGAACCAGAGTGCCAGAACAGTTGGTGGAGTGGTTGTGGAGGCAGGTGTCGGTAAGACTTCAAACAAAGTTAGGAACCAAAAGGTGATCATGGTGTGACTAGTGTCCTGAGCTGCTTATATTTCAAAGCAAGAAGTATGGGAGGAAAGACGGATAATAGTGCTGAAGATGAGGGAGCTGGTTTACAACCAGAGCCAATGAATAGTGAGGAGTGGCTGTTGATAGGGCAAAATTGCAGTCAACAGGATGAGTTGCAATGTAAAAGACAAAATCAAAAAGGGTGAATACTGTACAGGACCGAAGGTCTTATATTTGAATGTGCGCAGTATATGGAATAAGATAGATAAACTTGCAGCACAGTTACAGATTGGCAGGGATGATGTTGTAGGCATCACTGAATCATGCCCAAAAGATTATAGCTGGGAGCTTAATGTCCAAGGATACACATTGTATCAAAAGGACAGGGGGCGGCATTGCTCTGTTGGTAAAAAATTAAATCAAATCATTAGAAAGTGGTGACATAGGGTCAGAGGCGTTGAATCATTGTGGATAGAGCTAAGGAATGCAAGGGTAATAAGACCCTGATGGGAGTTGTATACAGGCCCTCAAACAGTAGTAAGGATGTGGTCTACAAAATGCACGCCAAAAGGGCAATGTTACAATAGTCATGGGGGACTTCAATATGCAGGTAGATTGGGAAAACCAGATTGGTGCTGGATTCCAGGAAGGAGAATTTCTAGAGTGCCTATGAAATGGCTTTTTAGAGTAGCTCATGGTTGAGCCCACTAGAGGATCAGCTATTCTGGATTGGATGTTGTGCAATGAACTAGAATTGATCAGAGACCCTAAGGTAAAAGAGTCCTTATGACAAATGATCATAATATTATCTAATTCACCCTGAAATTTGAGAAGCTAAAATCAGATGTATCAGTATTACCGTGGAGTAAAATGAATTACTGAGGCAAGGCAGAGAAATTAATGAGAATTCATTGGAAAAGAACACAGGTAAGGATGACAGCAGAGCAGCAATGGTTGGGATTGCTGAAAGCAAATCAGAAGGCACAGGATATATACATCCCATAGGGGAAGAAGTATGCAAAAGGAAAGATGACATAACAGTGGCTAACGCGAAGTCAAAGCTAACATAAAAGCCAAAGGGGGGGGGGGGCATATAAGAGAGCAAGAATTAGTGAGAAGTTAGAGGATTGGGAAGCTTTCAAATACCAACAGAGGGCAATTAAAAAAGTCATTAAGAGGGTAAGCTAGACCATAATATTAAAGAGGATACCAAAGGCAGGTTTCTTCAGATACATAAAGTGTAAAAGAGAGGCGAGAGTGGATATCGATCTGCTGGAGAGGTAGAAATGGGGAACAAGGAAATGGCAGACAAACTAAATAAGTATTTTGCATCGGTGAAGACACTAACAGAATGGTGGAAGCTCCAGGTGTCGGGGTAATGAAGTATGTGAAGTTACCATAACTAAAGAGAAGATTCTTGGAAAACTAAAAGGTCTAAAGGTAGATAAGTCACCTGGACCAGATGATGTACACCCCAGAGTTCTGGAAGGGGTGGCTGAAGTGGTTCAGGAAGACAGGAAAATTGTAAATGTCATTCCACTCTTCAAGAAGGGAGAGAAGCAGAAGAAGGAAACTATAGGCTAGGCTATAGTTAGTCTAATCTTAGTGGTTGGGAAGATGTTGGAGTCAATTATTAAGGATGAGGTCTCAGCATACTTGGAGGCACTTGATAAAATAGACTGTAGTCAGCATGGTTTCCTTAAAGGAAAATCTTGCCTGACAAATCTTTTGGAATTCTTTGAAGAAATGACAAGCAGGATAGACAAAAGAGAATTGGTTGATGTTGTGTACTTGAATTTTCAGGACACCTTTGACAAGGTGCCATACATGAGGCTACTTTACAAGTTACAAGCCCATAGTATTGCAGGAAAGATTCTAGCATGGATAAAGCAGTGATTGGTTGGTAGGAGGCAAAACAGTGGGAATAAAGGGAGCCTTTTCCGGCTGGCTGATGATGACTTGTGGTGTTCCATAGGGGTCTGTGTTGGGATCAATTCTTTTTACATTATATGTCAATGATTTCAATGATGGAATTGATGGCGTTGTTGCAAAGTTGACAGACAATATGAAGACAAGTGAAGGGGCAGGTAGTTTTGAGGAAATAGAGATGCCACAGAAGGACTTAAACAGATTGGGAGAATGGGCAAAGAAATGGCAGATGGAATACAGTATTGAAAAATGTATGGTCATGCACTTTAGTAGAAGAAATGAAATGGTTGACTATATTCCAAATAGAGAGAAAATTCAAAAATCTAAGGTGCAAAGGGACTTGGGAGTCCTTGTGCAGGATTCCCTAAAGGTTAATTTCCAGGTTGAGTCTGTGGTGAGGAAGGCAAAGGTTAGCATTTATTTCAAGAGGACTGAAATATAAAAAGCATCATATAATATTGAAACTTTATAAAGAATTGGCAAGGCCTCACTTGGAGTATTGTGAGCAGGTTTGGGCCCCCTATCTTAGAAAGGATGTGCTGAAACTGGAGAGGGTTCAAAGGAGATTCATGAAAATTATTCCACGATTGAATGGCTTGTCATATGAAGAACAGTTGATGGATCTGGGCCTGTATTCAGTAGAATTTAGAAGAATGAGGGGTGACCTCATTGAAACCTATCGAATGGTGAAAGGCCTTGATAGACTGGATGTGGAGAGGATGTTTCCTTCGGTGGGAGAGTCTAAGAGCAGAGGACACAGCCACAGAATAGAGGGGCATCCTTCAAGAACGGAGATAAGAAGGTATTTCTTTAGCAAAACAGTGGTGAATCTGTGGAATTCTTTGCCACAGGCAGCTGTGGAGGCCAAGTCTTTATGTATATTTAAGGCAGAAGTTGATAGATTCTTGGTTGGTCAGGGCATGCATGGATATGGGGAGCAGGCCATAATGGAGATTGGGGCTGAGAGGATCAGCCATGATGAAATGGCGGAGAAGGCTTGATGGACCAAGTGGCCTAATTCTGCTCATGTATCTTATGGTGTTATGGTCTAAAGCTGTAAGCAGGCAGTTTTCTCTGAGGTTGGGTGGGACTACAACCACAGGTCCTGTGTTAAGGGTGAAAGGAAGAAAGTTTAAAGGGGAACATGATGAGAAACTTCTTCACTCAGAGGGTCGTGAGTGTGTGGAACAAGCTGCCAGCACAAGTGGTGCATGCGAGCTCAACTTCAATGTTTAAGAGAAGTTTGGATAGGTACACAGACGGTAGGGATATGGAGGGCTATGGCACCAACGCAGGTCATTGGAAGTAGGCAGTTTTAGTGGCTCGGTACGGTCTAGATGGGCCAAAGGGTCTGTTTCTGTGCTGTGTTGTACTTTGCTGACTATAGTGTCAGCCTAACCATGCACAGAATGGCATAGTGCTACACTCTCTCAATACTGTTGAATTGGCAACTAAGTTCCTCTTGCAGGGATTCCCAACCTGGGGTCCATGGGCCCCTTGGTTAATGGTAGGGGTCCATAGCATAAAAATGGTTGGAACCCTCTTCTAGAGTAGGGACGAAATGCTGCCCTCAGAAGCAACTTCACTATCTCTGAACCATGGGTAGCAGAACCCTGGTGATTATGTCTATGAATTAGAGGTTTGTACATTTCAAAGGGAAGATATGTTAATGTTACAGATGCAACTCTTCCCAACAACAGTCAAAATCGCCACATCAGATCATTAAACTGTGACTACATTGCCAACATCATGAATAAGGTCATGGATTCCATAGCCTGAAGTCAAAGATGTGAACCAATGATTTGTGAGTAAGATTTGAGATTCTGACACTCATTCTTTTAAAACAAAGAAGGTTAAATGAATGTTTAAAGGACATTTATTTAAATAATGTAATATTCAGATAGGGTATAAAGGGATTGAATTTGGATGTGGTTCTCCTGTTCACCCACAATTGTGAAAATGTCAAAGAGACGTTTGGAAAATGGGGGAGAAAAAAGGTCTTAAAATTACCACTGAATGGAAGCTTGAAGCAGGAAGAGCTTTGTAAGAAAGAGATTAAGGTTAAAGTTGACTTTAATAGGGAACTGAAGTAAAGGAAACTGCACCATTATGGGAAAAGAGGGGAGAGTGAGAAGAATTTTAAAAGGACCCAGCAGAAGTCATTAAAAGGGACCTGAGGGGCAAATCTTCATGCAGAGGGTGGCATGTATATGGAATGAGTTGCCAGACGTGGTTGAGGCAAGTGCAATGGTAACATTCAAGACATTTGGATAACTATGTAGAGAGGAGGTGCATGGAGGGATGCAGGGCAAACGTGGGCAAATGGGATGGGCATGCAGAGCACCATGGCCAGCATGAGGAGGGGCTGAAGGGCCTTTTCCATGCTGCATTACCCTATGACTCTAGATGGGCTGAACAACACTCCCCTATGCTGATTTCTAACATGTGCTGTATGTATTTGTTTCTGTACTGTCATTGTCATTATTAGCAATTGTGTTCTTGTTAAGCTCCCTGACTTGTGGCGTGCTATCCTGTAATTAATGTCTATACCACATTAGAGCTCTTTATTCTATTCAGCAAAAATCACACCAGAAATCAGTACAATGGCTCCATTTATCTATAATTGAAGGCAGGTGACCTCCATGTTCAAGATTTTTGTTTATATCAGTATCTTACACTGAATACAAATTGAAACCATCATAAATTGCTAATGGCAATTTAAGGTGGTCAGGTGGCATATCAGAAGAAATTTGTAATGATTAATATTCCTTCAGCATAAATTCACAAGTAAAACTATTTCAGGAAATGAGGGAAATGGATTAGCCTTATTGATTCTGTACAAGCTGTCATCTTTTTAAAAATTCCTGTGATTCATGGTTAGGGATTTATTCTGACTCAAAGGTCTAAAAAAATATATTTAGTAGAACATCAGGTCACACTCTCCTGCACTGAAAAAAATCTCATCATATCAGGAGATCTTCCCTTTACTGCCTTGATTGTGCGACAACCCCCACACTTCCCGCTTCTATCTGTTCCTCAAACAGAACTGTCTTGGTAGGCCTACTCTTGCTCTTGTGTACTTCCTGTCAAGTCAAGTCAGGTTTATTGTCACTTAACTATATACATGTACATTGCCAAATGAGGCAACGTTTCTCCAGAACAAGCCAAAGACAGGAGTACACATAACGCACATATACACACAATAACTTGGGAAAGTAAGAATTAAATCTACAAATTAATTGTGCATAGATAAACAAAGAAAAATGCATAAATTAAATATGTTAGAGTACAGTACAAATTATCCCGTGACACTTCGAATGCGATGCAGCAGGGAGTTCAGGAGCTTAATGGCTTGAGGGAAGAAGCTGTTTCCTATCCTGATAAACATTTGCTACAGATGGTAGGCAGACCTCTGTGATCCTCTCAGCCATTCTCACAGTCACTTGTAGGGACTTCTGGGCCAATGCTCGGCTGCTCCCATACCAGATGGAGATGCAGCTTGTCAGGACGCTGTCAGTGGTGCTCCTGTAAAATACCTACCTCCTCATTCATTATCTCCCCTTATCCAGTCCCTTCCCACCTTGCATATCCTCCTCCAGTTTGACAACTTCTCATTTCTTGACCACACCATTGCTCCCTCTTCGCCATGGATGTCCATTCTTGATGCATCTCCATTCTCCATGAGGAAAGTCTTAATAACCTCTGCTCCTTTCTGCAACAACATCCAGTCAGCTCCCTTCCAGTAACACTCTGATCTATCTAGCTGAGCTTGTCCTTACATTGGATACCTTCTCTTCTGTCTCCTCTCTCCTCCCACAAGTCAAAGGTGTAGCAGCGGGATATTGCATGGGCCCATCTATGTCTGGCTTTTCATTGCCTATGCAGGATAGTCCTTGTTCAAGATTCCTTCTCTGGTACAACTTCCCTACTCTTTCTCCATTTCATTGGCAAATACTTTTATGCTGCTTCCCACACATATGTAGAAGTCTCCAATATCATCTTCACTGCTATCTTCCATCCAATTTTCAAATTCACTGGGTCATTTCTGATTCTTCTCTTCCTTTTCTGTCTTCATCTCTGGAGACATGCTATCCATTGACATTTATTATAAACCCACTGTCTTGCACAATCACAGAGACTACACCTCTTTAAATCCTATCCTTTATAAGGCTACTGTCCCTTTCTCCCAATTTCTCTGTCTCTGCCACGTCTGCTCTCAAGATGAGGTCTTCCACTCCAGGACATTTGAAACGTCCTCTATTTTTCAGGAGAAATGGCTCCGCTTCCACTGTGGTTTTCTCATATCCCCCCATTACTCAGACTTCTGCTCTCACCTCGTCTCCCTCCTAAGAGAACAAAAATAGATTTCCCATTTCATCTTGCACTCACCTTTCATACAGCAAATCATTTTTTGTCATTTTAGTCCACTGAGTTCCTCCAGCACATTGCTTACTGCTTTTATAGACCACATTTCATGTCCCTGGAAGAGCTCAAAAATCTTTACTGTCAACGGCATAATCAGTGTTGAAACCTGGATAATGTGACAAGACGATGCACAGCAAGATTCAACAAATGACAATGAGACATGTTTGAGAATTAAAAATTAGCCAGCGTGTCGTGGAGGAGCTTCCTTGCTTTTCCTTGAATAATGTCTTGACAATTTTTTTCCATCAGCTGAAGAACAATTGTTTAATATTCAAGTCTCTTCACACTGCCTTGGAATGTTGGTCTGTCATATGTTTTAACTCTCTGGAGTAGGGCTAAGCCATGAAAGCTCGGCTACACCAAGCAGCTAATATTCCCAGATTCTGTGGCTGTGAAACAAAATTTAGTTCTTGACCTTGGCTAGGTGTTGAGGACAGATTTAGAAACTGATTACACTCTGGGCAAAGCCTACACAAAGCAGTCAAGGAGTTTGCTGCTCTTGCCTTCTGTGCTTCTAGCAAATTTCAAGTCCCTTTAGGTGTAATTGCAGGACTCAGGCAATCCAAAAATATCCTACAGTATTTATTGTTCTCTTGAATACCAGGGAGTGGCATCAAGAAATCTGTGCTGGATCTCTAAACTGCAGAGAGCTGTTATCTCAGCTCCACCATGGGCACTAGCCTCCCCAATACCAAGGACATCTTCAAAAGATCATGCCTCCAAAAGTTGTCTTCCATCATTAAGGACCCTCAACATCTAGGATATGCTTCCAATGTTACCACCAAGGGAGAGGTGAAGGAGCCTGAAGACACACACTCAATGTTTCAGGAACAGCTTCTTCCCCTCTGTGGTGAACTACACATACCTGTCTGGACACGCCCCTCTGCTGACTGCTCCTGTGGCTTCTCCCACAGACCCCTGTATAAAGGCGATTGGAGGCACTGCTCCCCCCTCAGTCTCCAGGATGTTGTGTGGTGGTCTCTTGCTGCTAACCGTGGTCTCTTGCAGCTAATGAAAGCCAATCGTTCGCCTCCCATCTCTGAGAATTATTGATGGTGCATCACCCTCCACCACCATATTTCTGGATGGACAGTGAATATCTATGTGTATATATATGCATAGTCCAGTTTAGTGCAAATACATACTCATAGTGAAGGATCCTAACAGAGGAACCCTATCAAATTACTGGCCTATAACCTGCCTGTTAACAACATGGAAGATCCTATCAGGCAGTATAGTCACCAAGCTGAAGGAACATGTGTGTAAATTCCTGAGTCCTGCTCAGAGGGGGATTGGTAATGGAACCAGAGGCTCCAAGCACTGACCACTGATAGACAAAGCTGTCATGTGAGACTCCACGACCAGGCAAACTAACCTAAGCTCAGCCTGGATTGACCACCAGAAAGCACACGACTCAATGCTCCACACATGGATCCTGGAACGCCTGTCTCTGTACAAGGTCAATAAGCCACTAAGGACCTTCATCAAGAACTCAATGGTACAATGCTAGAAGTTAAATCAAAGCCAATAGCACAAGTGACCATCAGATGTGGAATATACCAGGGTGATGCACTACCCCCACTGCTGTTTCTGCATAAGCTTGACCCTCCTCAGCCAGATCATCTCAGAGAGTGGGGATGGGTACAGGATCAAGAGTGGAGTGACCATCAGCCATCTCCTGTACATGGATGACATCAAGATGTATGCCACAAATGAAAAAGACATTGACTCACCAATCCACCTGACAAGGGTCTACAGCAGAGACATTGGGATATCATTTGGACTGGAAAAATGCAGCAGAGGCAAACTCGTCAAGACTGAAGGAGTCGAGTTACCTGAAGGCCACATGCCAGATGTACAGGGCTGCTACAAATACCTGGGGATCCTGCAGGCACATGGAAGCCATAATGAGGACACAAGCCAAGTATCTCCAAAGAGAGAGACAGGTCCAAATAGCTGAATGGGAAGAACAAGATCAGAGCCGTCAACACATTGGCCCTACTAGTCATCAGATACCCAGCTGCAATACTGTGCTGACCAAGGAGTGAACTGGAAGCCGCTGACATCCGGAAACTACTAACAATACATGGCAGATTCCATCCAAAGTCCAACATCGAGCAACTGTACACCCACTAGAATAAAGGATAACGGGGGCTTGGAAGTGTCAAGGCCATGGTCCTGGAAGAAGTGTGAAACATCCATGAATATCTCAGGAAGATGGCCGCTAAGGATGACCTGCGAGGAGAATACCTCAGACAGCAGGCAGGGCATATTGAAGTGGAAGTGGGTGAAGCAGAGCCAGAGGACCAGAGACCATGTCAGGACAAGCTTGTGCACGGTGTGTACCTTCACCAGATATCTGAAGTGACTGACATAAGCAAGTCCTACCAACGGTTGGAAATGGCAGGGTTGAGGGACAGCACAGAGATGATGCTTATGGCTGCACAAGACCAGGCGCTGTGCAGAAGAGCAATAGAAGCAGGGGTCTATCACACCAGACAAGGTCCAAGATGAAGACTGTGTAACAAATCTGATGAAACCATCCAGCACCTAGTAGGAGGGTACAAGATGCAGGCAGAGACAGTGTTCACAGAACAGCACTACCAAGTTGCAGGAATTGTGTACAGGAACATCTGCGCTGAGTGTGGATCGGACACTCCCAAGTCCAAATGGGAAACATCTAAGATGGTAGTGGAGAATGACAGAGCTAAGATTCTGTGGAACTTCCAAATACAGACTGATAAGCAGGTACTGGCCACTCAGCCAAATATAGTAATACCGGACAAGGGACAAGAGAAAACAATGGTAATAGATGTGGCAATCCCGAATGATGGTACCATCAGGAAGGAAGAATTTGAGAAGCTGGAGAAATACCCGGGTTTGAAAGAGCAGATAGAAAGGATGTGGAATGTTAAAACCAGAGGTGGCAATAGGAACACTTGGAGCTGTAATACCTGGACTGGAAGAGTGGCTCCAACAAATTCCGGGAACAACATCTGAGATCTTGGTCCTGAAGAGTACACTACTAGGAAGAGCAAAAATATTGCGCCAAACCTTCAAGTTCCCAGGCCTCTGGTAGGGGACCCAAGATTGAGGGAAAAATACACACCACCCATAAGGGGTGAGAAAAAAATATATACTTCTTATTGTAATTTATAGTTTTTATTACTATGTATTGCAATCTATTGCTGCCATTAAACAACACATTTCATGATATATAATGGTGATAATAAACCTGATTCTGATTGTTTCTGATTCTTCTGAGAACAGAACTGCGCTTGAATACCATGGAATATTATCTTGCCAACCATGTGAAAATGTTTTCTTGCTCACAGCTCCGAGTCTACCATACAATCTGCTAACCTAAAACTACTACATTAAACTCATGCACCAAGATTTGCTCCTGCTTTAGGTGTTATGTCTGCACTACCTTCAGCAAATCCCCAGTAGGAAAGTGCCAGCAAAGGAGACGTGTATTGGTAACCACCCCCCACCCCCATGTCGCTACTGTTTGGGTAACAGAAATTAGCCTTTACAAAATTCACAACTTCCTACTCGAATATTTAAATAATGGAATAATATCCACTTTCACCGAATTTGAGAGAAAAAATAAATAGAAACATAGAAACATACAAAAAAAACGACAGCACAATACAGGCCCTTCAGCCCACAATGCTGTCCCGACATTGTCCGACCTGCTGAGCTCCTCCAGCTTGTTGTACATGTTGCTTTCTGTAGTGAGGTGACCAGAACTGAGCACAGTACTCCAAGTGGGGTCTGACCAGGGTCCTATATAGCTACAACATTACCTCTTGGTTCCTAAACTCAATCTCAAGATTGATGTAGGCCAATGCACCATATGCCTTCTTAACCACACGGACAACCTGCGCAGCAGCCTTGAGTGTCCTATGGACTTGGACCCCAAGATCCTCTGATGCTCCACACTGACAAGAGTCTCACCATTAATACTATATTCTGCCATCATATTAGAACTACAAAATGAACCACCTCACACTTATATTATTAACTTCATCTGCTACTTCTCAGTCCAGTTTTGCATCCTATCAATGTCCCGCTGTAACCTCTGACAGCCCTCCACACTATCCACAACACCCCCAAGCTTTGCATCATTAGCAAACTTACTAACTCATCCCTTCACTTTCTCATCTGGGTCATTTATAAAAATCATGAAGAGTAAAGGTCCCAGAACAGATCCCCGAGGCACTCCACTGGTTACCGACCTCTCTGCAGAATATGACCCATCTACAACCACTCTTTGCCTTCTGTGGGCAAGCCAATTCTGGATCCACAAAGCAACGTCCCCTTGGATCCCATGCCTCCTCACTTTCTCAATCTGCCTTGCATGGGGTACCTTATCAGATGCCTTGCTGAAATCCATATACTCTACATCTACGGCTCTACCTTCATCAATGTGTTTAGTCACATCCTCAAAAAATTCAGTCAGGCTTGTAAGGCACGACCTGCCTTTCACAAAGCCATGCTGACTGCTCCTAATCATATTATGCCTCTCCAAATGTTCATAAATCCTGCCTCTCAGGATCTTCTCCATCAACTTACCAACCACTGAAGTAAGACTCACTGGTCTATAATTAACTGGGCTATCTCTGCTCCTTTTCTTGAATAAGGGTACAACATCTGCAACCCTCCAATCCTCCAGAACCTCTCCCATCCCCATTGATGATGCAAAGACCATTGCTAGAGGCTCAGCAATCTCCTCCTTAATCTCCCACAGTAGCCTAGGGTACATCTCATCCAGTCCCCTAGACTTATTAATCTTGATGCTTTCCAAAAGCTCCAGCATGTCCTTTCTTAATATCTATACGCCCAAGCTTTTCAATCCGCTGTAAGTCATCCCTACAATCGCCACGATCCTTTTCCGTAGTGAATACTGAAGCAGAGTATTCGTTAAGTACCTCAGCTATCTCCTCTGGTTCCATACCCACTTTTCCACTGTCACACTTGATTGGTCCTATTCTCTCACATCTTATCCTCTTGCTCTTCACATACTTGTAGAATGCCTTGGGGGTTTTCCTTAATCCTGCCTGCCAAGGGCTTCTCATGGCCCCTTCTGGCTCTCCTAATTTCATTCTTAAGCTCCTTCCTGCTAGCCTTATAATCTTCTAGATTTCTATCATTATCTAGTTTTTTCAACCTTTTATAAGCTTTTCTTTTCTTTTTGACTAGATTTTCAACTGCCTTTGTACACCACAGTTCCTGTATCCTCCCATCCTTTAACTGTCTCAATGGAAAGGACCTATGCAGAACACCACGCAAATATCCCCTGAACATTTGCCACATTTCTTCTGTATATTTCCCTGAGAACATCTGTTTCCAATTTATTCTTCCAAGTTCCTGCCTAATAGCTTCATATTTTCATATAAATAAATGCTTTCCTAACTTGTCTCTTCTTATCCCTCTCCAATGCTATGGTAAAGGAGATAGAATTGTGATCACTATCTCCAAAATGCTCTCCCACTGAGAGACATGACACCTGACCAGGTTCATTTCCCAATACCAGATCAAGTACAGCCTCTCCTCTTGTAGGATTATCTACATATTGTGTCAGAAAACCTTCCTGAACACACCTAACAAACTCCACCCCATCTAAACCCCTTGGTCTAGGGAGATGCCCATTGATATGTGAGAAATTAAAATCCCCAACACGACAACCCTGTTATTATTACAGATCTCCAGAATCTGTCTCCCTATCTACTCTTCGATCTCCCTGTTACTATTGGGTGGTCTATAAAAAACACCCAGTAGAGTTATTGACCCCTTCCTGTTTCTAACTTCCACCCGTAGAGACTCATTAGACAACCCCTCCATGACAGCCTCCTTTTCCGCAGCCGTGACACTATCTCTGATCAGCAGTGCCACACCCCCACCCCTTTTGCCTCCCTCCTTGTTCTTTCTGAAACATCTATAGCCTGGCACTCTAAGTAAACATTCCTGCCCCCTGAGCCATCCAAGTCTCTGTAATGGCCACAACATCATAGCTCCAAGTATTGATCCACGCTTTAAGCTCATCCGCTTTGTTCATGATGCTTCTTGCATTAAAATAGACACATCTCAAACCATTTGTCTGAGCGCATCCCTTCTCTATCACCTGCCTAACCTCCCTCCCACACTACCTACAAGCTTTCTCTATATGTGAGCCAACTGCCCCTTCCTCTGTCTCTTCAGTTCGGTTCCCACCCCCAGCAATTCTAGTTTAAACTTTCCCCAACAGCCTTAGCACACCTCCCTGCTAGGATATTGGTCCCCCTCAGATTCAAGTGCAACCTGTCCTTTTTGCACATAAATACAATTTTTTTCAAATCACCTATGCAGCTTCACAATATGCAAAATCACAATACTAGCTGTTTTCTATGAAGGCAATGCCTACCATAACACAGGAATCACCTGTCCATTAATGCATACATTGGCTTTAAAATATTAAAAATAAAACAAATTTAAAAATGAAAACACAAAATGCTTGAGGAACACAATGAAACGAACATGGTTATAAAGTATAAATCAGCTGAAGTATGTCATGACAATATCTCTCCATTCAGGTGAATGGAGCTGCGATTTCTTCATCTAAACATTGGAGGATAGCTTTGATGAATACTGCTGAGAGATGACAATGTCAAAAGAGCCTGAATTTTTTTTTTTACAGTTATTTAGGGAAATGTCAGAAGTTAAGTAGGTCATTGGCATTATTTTCCTGCAAAATGCAGGCCAACAGATTGAAATGAATATCTTTGGAGTTGCAATGACCAGGAATATAAATGATTGGGAGCAGGCCTCTAAGCACAATAGGCAGCGATTCAAACAGAGAGAGGAGAAATGGGTTAAAAATTCTATATCTGAATGCACGAAGTGTCAGAAATAAGGCAGATGAGCTTGAAGCCCAGGTGCGAATGGGTAACTATGATGTTGTTGGGATAACGGAGACATGGCTGCAGGGAGATCAGACCTGGGAAATGAATGTACAAGAGTATACGTGCTATCGTAGGGACAGAAATGTGGGCAGAGGGGGTGGGGTGGCCCTGTTGGTGAGGAATGAGATTCAGTCCTTTGCAAGGGGGGACATAGGGTCAGGAGAAGTAGAGTCTGTGTGGATAGAACTGAGGAACAGTAAGGGCAAAAGGACCCAAATGGGTGTTGTCTACAGGCCACCAAACAGTAGCATGGATATTGGGTGCAAGTTGAATAGGGAGTTAACATTGGCATGTGGCAAAGGTAATGTCGCAGTAGTTATGGGGGATTTCAACATGCAGGTGAACTGGGAGAATCAGGTTGGTGCTGGACCACAGGATAGGGAGTTTGTAGAGTGCCTACAAGATGCATTCTTGGAACAGCTTGTACGAGAGCCGACCAGGGACAAGACTATTCTGGATTTAGTGTTATGTAATGAACAGGATTTGATAAGCGATCTCACAGTAAAGGAGCCATTAGGAGGTAATGATCACAATATGATAAGCTTTTATCTACAATTTGAAAAGGATAAGGGCAGCTCGGAGGTGTCAGTGTTGCAGATGAACAGGGGAAACTATGGAGCCATGAGGGAGGAGCTGGCCAAAGTTGACTGGACGGATAGCCTAGCAGAAAAGACAGTGGAACAGCAATGCCAGGTATTCTTGGGGAAAATGCACAAGGTGCAAAATCAGTTCATCCCCCAGAGAAGGAAGGATTCAAAGGGGGGAAAGGGGCCACAGTGGTTGACAAAGGAAGTCAGAGATTGCATAGCATTAAAAAAAAGGAAATATGACAGAGCTAAGGTGAGTGGGAAGACAGATGATTGGGAAGTTTTTAAGGAACAACAGAACTTAACTAAAAAGACAATACGGGGAGAAAAAATGAGGTACGAACACAAGCTAGCCAGGAATATAAATGAAGATAGCAAAAGCTTTTTTAGGTATGTGAAGAGAAAGAAGATAGTTAAGAACAATGTTGGGCCCTTGAAGAATGAATTGGGTGAAATTATTATGGGAAACAGAGAAATGGCAGAAGAATTTAATGAGTACTTTAGATCTGTTTTCACTAAGGAAGACACAAGCAATCTCCCAGATGTATGGATGGGCCAAAGACATAGGGTAACAGAGGAAATGAAACAGATTGACATTCGGAAGGAAACGGTGATGAGAAATCTGATGGGACTGAAGGCTGACAAATCCCCAGGTCCAGATGGTCTGCACCCTAGGGTACTAAAGGAGGTGGCCCTGGAAATTGCGGATGCATTGGTAATTATTTTCCAATGTTCCTTAGATTCAGGATCAGTTCCTGAGGATTGGAGAATGGGTTCCTGTCAGCCTGACATCAGTGGTGGGAAAGATGCTAGAATCCATTATTAAGGATGAAATAGTGGCATATTTAGATAGCAGTGATAGGATTGGGCCGAGCCAGCATGGATTTACCAAGGGTAAATCATGCTTGACTAATCTGTTGGAGTTTTTTCGAGGATGTAACCAGGAAGTTAGACGGGGGAGATCCAGTGGATGTAGTGTACCTCGATTTTCAGAAGGCATTTGATAAGGTCCCACATAGAAGATTGGTGGGTAAAATCAAAACTCAGGGCATCGGGGGGAAGGCATTGACATGGATAGAAAACTGGTTGGCAGATAGAAAGCAAAGGGTAGCGGTGAATGGGTGTTTCTTGGAATGGCAGGTGGTGACTAGTGGGGTGCCACAGGGCTCGGTATTGGGACCACAGCTGTTTACCATTTACATTAACGATTTGGATGAAGGCATAAAAAATAACATCAGCAAATTTGCTGATGATACTAAGCTGGATGGCAGTGTGACATGTGATGAGGATGTTAGGAGAATTCAGGGTGACTTGGATAGGCTGGGTGAGTGGGCAGATACTTGGCAGATGGCATTTAATGTGAATAAGTGTGAGGTTATCCACTTTGGGAGTAAGAACAGGAAGGCAGATTATTATCTGAATGGTGTAGAGTTGGGTAAGGGAGAAATACAAAGAGATCTCGGAGTCCTTGTTCATCAGTCACTGAAGGTGAATGAGCAAGTGCAGCAGGCAGTGAAGAAGGTTAATGGAATGTTGGCCTTTATTACAAAGGGAATTGTGTACAAGAGCAAGGAAATCCTCTTGCATTTGTACAGAGCCCTGGTGAGACCACACCTGGAGTATTGTGTACAGTTTTGGTCTCCAGGGTTAAGGAAGGACATCCTGGCTGTAGAGGAAGTGCAGCGTAGATTCACTAGGTTAATTCCTGGGATGTCTGGACTGTCTTACGCAGAGAGGTTAGAGAGACTGGGCTTGTACACCCTGGAATTAAGGAGATTGAGAGGGGATCTGATTGCAACATATAAGATTATTAAGGGATTGGACAAGATAGAGGCAGGAAATATGTTCCAGATACTGGGAGAGTCCAGTACCAGAGGGCATGGTTTGAGAATAAGGGGTAGGTCATTTAGGACAGAGTTAAGGATAAACTTCTTCTCCCAGAGAGTTGTGGGGGTCTGGAATGCACTGCCTCGGAAGGTAGTGGAGGCCAATTCTCTGGATGCTTTCAAGAAGGAGCTAGATAGGTATCTTATGGATAGGGGAATCAAAGGATATGGGGACAAGGCAGGAACCGGGTATTGATAGTAGTTGATCAGCCATGATCTCAAAATGGCGGTGCAGGCTCAAAGGGCCGAATGGTCTACTTCTGCACCTATTGTCTATTGTCTATTGTCTATAAAAGCAGCCTTATCTTTGTTACTGGTCTCCCAGTGGATTTCTTTAGATTGGTTAAAATGTGCGGTGGAAAATGAGCCAAATCATTTAATTATCATAACGGGTTATAAATGGTATCATGCAGAGCTAGAAGCATACTTCTCACCATCTTTGATGAGGATGTATATCATACATGCCTGAGCAGAATCTTGTCCTTTGTAAATGTTAATAATTGGTATAACACCTACTTAGCCTACTCATGCAAATTTGCCCATATCCGTGGTCCAAAGAAGGGCATACTTTATCAGTATGTTTAAATAAAGTGGTGCTTGATTTCAGTCCCCATAGCCCTGGATTATACACACTAAATCAGGCCACAAATGTCCAAAGTGGTCAGGGTCCAAGCAATTTCCCCTGGCTACCTCTTTGCAGAGCAAAGCAAAAGCAATGGGCAATTGCAGAGGACCCTGCTACACCTGTGCATCTGTTAGCCATGCAGGAAAGTCTTGATTCCAGCTGACTTCTTACTACCAACTTCCACACTGCCCTCAAATTCACCTGGGCTTCCACTTACTCTTCTCGATCTCTGTGCCTCTATCTCAGGAACCAGACTTGCCACTGACCTCTTCCGGAAAGCGGCCGGTGAGTGAGTGGGCCAGTGAAGGAGTGGAGATTTGAGGCTTTGACTTGAGAGGCTTCAACAAGAAGAGGCGGAGGACGAGCTTCACTCCAAGTGAGGTAAGGCGGGGTAAGTTCCTTTTGAAGGAGAAAGTTTCAAAAGTTGAGGCAAGTATTGGGTAGGTCATGGCAGCTGAGATCGGCCCCGTGGTTTGTTCATCCTGCAGCATGTGGGAAATCAGGGATACTTCCAGTGTCCCTGACAACTATGTGTGCAGGAAGTGTGTCCAGCTGCTGCTTCTGGCAGACCGCATTGAGCGTCTGGAGCTGCGATTGGATTCATACTGGAGAATCCACGATGCTGAGAAAGTTGTGAATAGCACGTTCAGTGAGTTGGCCACACCGCAGGTAAAGGCTACTCAGGCAGAAAGGGAAGGGGTGGCCACTAGACAGCGTAGCAGTAGGCAGGTAATGCAGGAGTCCCCTGGGGTCATCTCCCTCCTAAACAGATATACTGTTTTGGATACTGTTGGGGGAGATGTCTCATCAGGGGAAGGCAGCAGCAGCCGAGTTCATTGCACCATGGGTGGTTCTGTGGCACAGGAGGGAAGGAAAAGGAGTGGGAGAGCTATAGTGATAGGGGATTTGATTGTAAGGGGAATAGATAGGCGTTTCTGCGGCCGCAAACGAGACTCCAGGATGGTATGTTGCCTCCCTGGTGCAAGGGTCAAGGATGTCTCTGAGCGGCTGCAGGACATTCTGGAATGGGAGGGTGAACAGCCAGTGGTCGTGGTGCACATAGGTACCAACGATATAGGTACAAAACGGGATGAGGTCCTACAAGGTGAATTTAGGGAGTTAGGAGATAAACTAAAAAGTAGGACCACAAAGGTAATAATCTCTGGATTACTACCAGTGCCACGTGCTAGTCAGAATAGAAATAGGAGGATATTTCAGATGAATACGTGGCTTGAAAAATGGTGCAAGGGGGAGGGATTCAAATTTCTGGGGCATTGGAACCAGTTCTGGGGGACGTGGGACCGGTATAAACAGAACAGTCTGCACCTGGGCTGGACTGGAACCAATGTCCTAGGGGGAGCATTTGCTCCTGCTGTTCAGGAGGCTTTAAATGAATGTGGCAGGGGGATGGGAACAAGTGCAGAGAGACAGAGGGGTGTAAAATGAGGGTAGAAGCAAAAAGTAGTAAGGTGAAAAGTAAAAGTGGCAGGCAGGCAAATCCAGGGCAAAAAACAAAAAGAGCCACTTTTCAACGTAATTGTATAAGGGCTAAGTGTGTTGTAAAAACAAGCCTGAAGACTTTGTGTGTCAATGCGAGGAGCATTCATAACAAGATGGATGAATTGAATGTGCAGATAGTTATTAATGAATATGATATAGTTGGGATCACAGAGACATGGCTCCAGGGTGACCAAGGATGGGAGCTCAACATCCAGGGATATTCAGTATTCAGGAGGGATAGACAGGAAAGAAAAGGAGGTAGGGTAGCAATGCTGGTTAGAGAGGAGATTAATGCAATAGAAAGGAAGGACATTAGCCTGGAGGATGTGGAATCGATATGGGTAGAGCTGCATAACACTAAGAGGCAGAAAACACTGGTGGGAGTTGTGTACAGGCCACCTAACAGTAGTAGTGAGGTTGGGGATGGCATTAAACAGGAAATTAGAAATGCGTGCAATAGAAGAACACTAGTTATAATGGGTGACTTCAATCTACATATAGATTGGGTGAACCAAATTGGTAAGGGTGCTGAGGAAGAGGTTTTCTTGGAATGTATGCAGGATGGTTTTCTGAACCAACATGTCAAGGAACCAACTAGAGAGCAGGCTATTCTAGATTGGGTATTGAGCAATGAGGAAGGGTTAGTTAGCAATCTTGTCGTGCGAGGCCCCTTGGGTAAGAGTGACCATAATATGGTGGAATTCTTCATTAAGATGGAGAGTGACATAGTTAATTCAGAAACAAAGGTTCTGAACTTAAAGAAGGGTAACTTTGAAGGTATGAGACGTGAATTAGTTAAGATAGACTGGCAAATGATACTTAAAAGGTTGACGGTGGATATGCAATGGCAAGCATTTAAAGATCGCATGGATGAACTACAACAATTGTTCATCCCAGTTTGGCAAAAGAATAAACCAGGGAAGGTAGTGCACCCGTGGCTGACAAGGGAAATTAGGGATAGTATCAAGTCCAAAGAAGAAACATATAAATTAGCATAAAAAAGAGTGGCACACCTGAGGACTGGGAGAAATTCAGAGACCAGCAGAGGAGGACAAAGGGATTAATTAGGAAAGGGAAAAAAGATTATGAGAGAAAGCTGGCAGGGAACATAAAAACTGACTGTAAAAGCTTTTATAGATATGTGAAACGAAAAAAATTGCTCAAGACAAATGTAGGTCCTTTACAGACAGAAACAGGTGAATTGATCATAGGGAACAAAGACATGGCAGACCAATTGAATAACTACTTTGGTTCTGTCTTCACTAAGGAGGACATAAATAATCTTCCGGAAGCAGTAAGGAACCGAGGGTCTAGTGAGATGGAAGAACTGAGGGAAATACATGTTAGTAGGGAAGTGGTGTTAGGTAAATTGAAGGGATTAAAGGCAGATAAATCCCCAGGGCCAGATGGTCTGCATCCCAGAGTGCTTAAGGAAGTAGCCCAAGAAATAGTGGATGCACTAGTGATAATTTTTCAAAACTCTGTAGATTCTGAATTAGTTCCTGAGAATTGGAGGGTGGCTAATGTAACCCCACTTTTTAAAAAAGGAGGGAGAGAGAAACCGGGGAATTATAGACCGGTTAGTCTGACATCGGTGGTGGGGAAAATGCTAGAGTCGGTTATCAAAGATGTGATAACAGTACATTTGGAAAGAGGTGAAATCATCGGACAAAGTCAGCATGGATTTGTGAAAGGAAAATCATGTCTGACGAATCTTATAGAATTTTTTGAAGATGTAACTAGTAGAGTGGATGGGGAGAGCCAGTGGATGTGGTATATTTAAATTTTCAAAAGGCTTTTGACAGGGTCCCACACAGGAGATTAGTGTGCAAACTTAAAGCACATGGTATTGGGGGTATGGTATTGATGTGGATAGAGAATTGGTTGGCAGACAGGAAGCAAAGAGTGGGAGTAAACGGGACCTTTTCAGAATGGCAGGCAGTGACTAGTGGGGTACTGCAAGGCTCAGTGCTGGGACCCCAGTTGTTTACAATATATATTAATGATTTAGACGAGGGAATTAAATGCAGCATCTCCAAGTTTGCGGATGACATGAAGCTGGGCGGCGGTGTTAGCTGTGAGGAGGATGCTAAGAGGATGCAGGGTGACTTGGATAGGTTAGGTGAGTGGGCAAATTCATGGCAGATGCAATTTAATGTGGAAAAATGTGAGGTTATCCACTTTGGTTGCAAGAACAGGGAAACAGATTATTATCTGAACGGTGGCCAATTAGGAAAAGGGGAGATGCAACGAGACCTGGGTGTCATTGTACACCAGTCATTGAAGGTGGGCATGTAGGTACAGCAGGCGGTGAAAAAGGAAAATGGTATGTTGGCATTCATAGCAAAAGGATTTGAGTACAGGAGCAGGGAGGTTCTACTGCAGTTGTACAAGGCCTTGGTGAGACCGCACCTAAAATATCGTGTGCAGTTTTGGTCCCCTAATCTGAGGAAAGACATTCTTGCCATAGAGGGAGTACAGAGAAGGTTCACCAGATTGAATCCTGGGATGGCAGGACTTTCATATGAAGAAAGACTGGATCGACTAGGCTTATACTCACTGGAATTTAGAAGATAGAGGGGGGATCTTATTGAAACATATAAAATTCTAAAGGGATTGGCCAGGCTAGATGCAGGAAGATTGTTTCCGAAGTTGGGGAAGTCCAGAACGAGGGGTCACAGTTTAAGGATAAAGGGGAAGCCTTTTAGGACCGAGATGAGGAAAAACTTCTTCACACAGAGAATGGTGAATCTGTGGAATTCTCTGCCACAGGAAACAGTTGAAGTCGGTTCATTGGCTATATTTAAGAGGAAGTTAGATATGGCCCTTGTGGCTAAAGGGATCAGGAAGTATGGAGAGAAAGCAGGTACAGGGTTCTGAGTTGGATGATCAGCCATGATCACACTGAATGGCGGTGCAGGCTGGAAGGGCCAAATGGCCTACTCCTGCACCTATTTTCTATGTTTCTATGTTTCTATAAGGTGTAATGAGGTAGCTGACTCCCCCAGCCATCTCACCGCACTTCTTCCCTCCTGTGAGGCTGCTATCCCTTTCCCTCAATTTCTCCATTTCACAACATCGGTTCTCCCAATGAGGCCTTTAGAGCATTTGATACATTCCCCTTCTTCTGGAAATGTGGTTTCCCCTCTCCCTTTCATCCAATCCTCCATTTCCCCATACGTCCACACTCACATCCAACTCTCTCCCCAGAACAAACAGCAACAGAGTTCCCTTGTCCTTAATCTGACACTCTTCCAGACTCAGCAGCAAATACATCCTCTTCCTCTATTTCTGCCAGCTGCCACCACTAGTCACACTTTCCACTCTCCAACACTCTCCCCACAACTTTCCACCAGGACTATTCCCTTGTCCACTCATCCTTACCAACCCACCTCTCTTCATCCCCTGGCAATCTCCCCTGCAGCTGTTGGAGATTGAAAGCCTGTCCCTTCAACCCCTCATTCATCACTTTCCAGGGACCTAACCAGTTCACCCAAACTTCCTCCAACCTGGTCTACTACACTTGCAAACACGAGGAAATCTGCAGATGCTGGAAATTCAAACAACACACACAAAATGCTAGTGGAACACAGCAGGCCAGGCAGCATCTATAAGGAGAAGCACTGTCGACGTTTCGGGCCGAGATCCTTTGTCAGGACTAACTGAAGGGAAAGATAGTAAGAGATTTGAAAGTAGTGGGGGGAGGGGGAAATGCAAAATGATAGGAGAAGACTGGAGGGGGTGGGATGAAGCTAAGAGCTGGAAAGGTGATTGACGAAAGTGATACAGAGCCTTCACTACACTGGTGAAACCAAGTTGGGCAATCATTCTGCGGAACATCTACACTCGGTTAGCAACAGCCAACTTGAGCATTTGTATACACGTCAGTTTAACTCTCCTTCCGACTTTCTTACCAATATATCTGTCCTTAGTCTTTTCCATTGTTATGGAGAAATCAAAATGCAAATTGGAAGAATGGCATCTCATAATCTACCTTGGTAACTTAAAATTCAATGGAGTGAACTGTATTTTTCAACTCCAGGTTACCCATATCCCCAAGGTTCTCCTCCAGACACTCAAAACCCCACTTAATGTAATTCTTCCTTAGTTCACCATTCCCTATCTCCTGCCCTCACCTGCTTCATCTGCTCATCATCCCCTCTCCACTGGTTCCACTGTTCACCTATCATCCTTCATTCTACAGCCTCTACTGGCTGTACAAAGTACCCAGGATATCTTTAGGGAGCAGTGCCTCAGAAAGGCAGCATCCATTATTAAGGACCTCCAGCATGCAGGGCATGCCTTTTTCTCACTGTTACCACCAGGTAGGAGATACAGAAGCCTGAAGGCACACACTCAACGATTCAGGAACAGCTTCTTCCCCTCTGCCATCCGATTCCTAAATGGATATTGAACCTATGAACACTACCTCACTTTTTTAATATATATTATTTCTGCTTTTGCACAATTTTTAATCTATTCAAAATGCATATACTGTAACAGATTTATTTATTTATTTATTTCTACATATTTTTTTTCTTCTATATTATGTACTGCATTGAGCTGCTTCTGCTAAGTTGACAAATTTCACGACACGTGCCGGTGATAATAAGCCTGATTCTGAGTTTTCCACTTCCCTCTCAGTCCTGATGCCGAGTCTCAACCTAAAGCATTAAGTTACACCTTTTGTCTCCATCTATGCTGCTTGACCCACTGAGTTCTTCCAGTATTCTGTTTCTTTGTTAAAGCTCTCAGGATGCTGACAAGCTTAAAAACATAAAGTCATACAATTTGGCTTTGGCATTGCCATTTGAAAAAAAATAATTCAAACTGACATTTTGCTGTAAACAATGTCACTACATTTCAAAAATGTTCTTTTTATTTCAGCCACTTCATGGCAAGTTGCTGCGGTGGTGGGGTGGTCATTGAAATAGGTTGAACAATGTAAGGGATACAATCGAACAGTCTTATGAAACCAACTTACACGAGGCCTGGGAGCAACAAAGCATCTAGGTGACTTGTCCAACCGTAGATCAATCATTAATCTCTACAATTAATGATAGGGATTAAATGTGGCTGAAAAATTTAAAAAAAGTTGTGGCACAACTTCCGCAATGTTTGAATTGTAATTTCCTTGAAATAAACAACAATATTCCTTTAGCTGCCGTAATTATCTTTTGTGTATGTTTAAAGAATTTCACGGGACAACTGTACATGGATTCTTGGATTCATAAATCATTCTGCTTATCCACAGAGTCTAACTTCTCAACATTGAGAAACTGCTAGTTTTTCTTTAACCTACAGTAGACATTCTAAGTGATGAATCATACATTAATCGATATAAATATCTAATTTTGAGAAGATCAGTCCTGGTCTTGATACTTAAGCTTGCCATTGAGAGAAATGCAAAACGTTAGAGTGGCAAAACAAAAAATGACAGGCAGGACACTATTGAGTAAAATCCTTTATCAAATCCTTTACTTTGAAATCTTTGATTTTGTCAGGACTTCATCCCAGAGAAGATCATCTTATGAGGGTGGATTATTGAAGTCATATTGGTCATGTGGAGTGTATTAAACTGCTTTCCTTGCTCATCCTCTTTAACAATGACTTGTCAAAGTCTTTATCTACCTTTTCTATTTGAGATAAGAGATTCTGATTGTAAAGATTAGGAGTTCTGTCTAGTCATGATAAATAATTATCCACTACCAACATGACTGAAGCGCATTCTGGTGAGAAATTCAGACACTGCTTTTTTTGGATGTGTTAACTACGTTTACAAGTTTAAGATGATGATTGCGGTTTGCCTTCACATTTATCTGGCAAGTTCTGTTGAACCCCATATTCTTAAGTGCGTTGGTGTGTGCTCTGCAAATATCTATTGGAAGTTTGCAGGACAAGCAGATCATGATGCTAATGAGCAATCATGAAGTGAAGCTAGTGATATCATTTTGGAACCCGATCTTTTATTCATTTACTGATCTTTCTGATCTGGGCATCATTGTCCTTCCCCCCAAATGACCCTGAGAAATCAGTAGTGAGTCACCTTCTTGAACAGCTACTGTCCTCGTTTTGTTAAGGGAGTTAGATCCTGCAAAAAAAAAGATATATTTCCAGGTCAGGAAGATATGCAGCTTGTGTAGATTTTCAGAAATAAAAACCCCACCTCGACATCAGTGGTTGTCCACCCCTTACATTAGACCGCAGTTGGAATAGACCCTGCAACTGGTGTCCCCTGTGCCTGCAGCCCTTCCAGAGAGGAAAAAGTCACTGGTTTGGAAGATTCTACTGTTATTATGCTACAGATCAGTATTGGTATTGGTTTATTATTGTCACATGTACCAAATCACAATAAAAAGCTTGTCTTTCATTCTGCTTACACAGATCAATTCATTACAAGTGCATTGAGCTGGAATAAGGTAAAAGGATAATAAAGTGTAAAAGCCACCGAAAGAGGTAAATGATAAAGTGCAGTATCAGAATGAGCTAAATTGTGAGGCCAAGAGCCCATCTTCTCATACAAGAGGTCTGCTCAGGAATTTGATAACAGTGGGATAGACGCTGTCCTTAAGCCTGGCGGTATGTGCTTCAGGCTTTTGAATCTTCTGCCCGATGGGAGAGGGAAGAAAAGAGAATATGCAGGGCGGGCGGGGTCTTTGATGAGGCTGCCTGCTTTACTGAGGCAGTGAGATGTGTAAACAGAATCCACAGAAGGGAGGCTGGTTCCTGTGATGTTCCGAGCTGTGACTACAAATCCCGGCCGTTTCTTGTGGTCATGAGCAGAAGAGTTGCCATATCAAGCCGTTATAAATCCAGGCAGCATATCTGTGTTTGGTGGCACATTGCAGAAGTACACATGCTCCAGGATTCTACCCTAACTTTAATCTTCCACACAATTCAACTGCTCCCTAGTATGGCGAGATTAGTAAACATTTGCTTTGAAGCAGAGCATGGTGCAGGAAGTGCAGAGGGCCAAGAAACCTGATTGAACTGTTGGAAGCAGCTGAAAGAGAACTTCTAGCAGAAACCTTATGCAGGTAAGATTGTTCTGGAAACAACTCTCTCACCTGAACCTTAACAAGAGACGGCATGTGAGGTCTGTATTTCAATTATATATCCTCACTGAGACCTGCCATCTGTTGCATACACCGCAGCACCATTCAAACAGGGCAAGGATTGAAATGACATTTCCTGTCACGCTAAATGAAGCAATGAACTTTCATGCATCTGTCTCATTCAGGCAGGGCTGAAAATATTTGCCATCATTGCTGCATACGAGATACTCCATTGAAAGAGTTTGAACTATATTTCATTCGCTCTTGCCAAAGACCAGCAGGTAGGGTGAGCATATGGCTCCCTTATGATTGTCATGGTACATAGTGCCAGGCAGAGCTATCTGCGGATGCCAAGTATTAACAATGCTCAATAGTGAATCCAAAAGGGATTCAGCTCCTCCAGTATGCCGCTGATGTGTGACCATCGACAGCACATTGAGCAGGTTAGTACACAATATGTTGACAGCAGTTATGATGGCTTCATCCTACAACAGTTCTCTGTACTGGCTGCATTTGAGTGACCACGGCCAACTAAATCATAGCTACTCACCGATAAAGACTATCCCCCTGATGGCACCAGTAATGACTCCTTTTGAATAGTGCATACACTCATTTGCAGGATACATGCAATAAAAAATATGCTTGCACACAAAATGTGATGGAGCCAATCACTGGCATAGCAAAACAACGACTCGCTGCGTAAAAGCTATATTGAGCGTGCTCAAGGAGGAACATAAGCCTCAGGCTGCCTTAGCAGATTCAAAGGTGTATGAAGCAGCAGCTGACTTAGACAGTGGTGGCTGTCTCTCTAGAAAGGAGGCTGAAGAACTGAGCACTGGTGCAAGTTCTCTAATGCAATATTGTTGCTTAACAAAGGATGAAATCAAAGCAGTGGATAAAGATAGGAACCAGATTACTGTCATGCTTCACACCAACTCTTTCCCCGGTTCTCCTCCTGAGCGTGCATCCTCTGCTTCAGATTCAAACCCAAAGAGAGATGAACCATCATTTAAGGTGGAAACTAAGAAATGCCCAAACTCACCCAACATTGAAATACATGGGTGCTCACCACCTAATAAGGTCACATCAGGGCTGCACAGTCCACTGAGTGCATCAGTGGCTCAGCTTTCAACAGAAGCTATCTAATTTCTGGTGACAAATCACCACTAGACAATAGTTTGAGTGAGATGCTGAAACTGACCAGAGAAGCCCTGAGACAGGGTCAAGGCAGTCATCCAAAGAGTGGTGGAGAATCTGGGGAGGGTGGCAAGGAGAACTGGAGAAAGAGCAGCAATATATTGCAGAGTACAGCTGAACGCACATTGCAGCAAGCACCAGTGGACTTCAGGAAACCTAGCCAAGCTGTAAATTCAGGGCCAGCACCTTGGGCTGCTACTGGTTCAAGCACACTCACGGTAGAGCATGGCAGGGAGCCAGCTGAGCATCCATCAGATGTTTCAACTTCCCTGTACATTCTACAGGCACGTTCTGGAACATTGGGATGTGTTGAAGCAGAGCTGGTGTATTTGCCACAAGGTCAATAGGAAGAAAGGTCTTCTTATCCTTGCCAACTCTCATTGACTGTGACCTTACTCACAACACCAAGGATGAAATCCCAACTCCAGAAGCAGCACAAGGTCGTTCGTATCTTAAGGACAAAGTCACACACACACAATGCTTGAGGAACTCAGCAGGCCAGGCAGCATCTATGGAGAAGAGTATAAGTTGGCATGTAGGGACAAGGTCCTTCACCAGTCCTGAAGAAGGGTCTCAGCCTGAAATGTCGACTTCTTATTCTTTTCCATAGATGCTACCTGGCCTGCTGAGTTCCTCTAGCATTGTGCGTGTGTTGCTTTGGATTTCCAGCATCTGCAGGTTTTCTTGTGTTGGTTAAGGACATAGCTGACCCCCACTTGACTCTTCTGCATAGATTCTCCTGTTGCTTGGCTGAAACACCATCTGTGCACGTAAGGTATGGGAACTGTGCAATGGTCAGCATGTGCACCTTATTCCCAATGACTGGACCTGGGCTTGGTCTGAGTGGGTGAAGTCTGCCTTGATGGTGCTCGTCAACCCAGTGTCAGTGCAGTTAAGACAAATGACCAGGAGAGTGGGTGCCCAAGTCATTTCAGACCCTGTGAGGGCAGTATCTACAGTATACGAAAGAGAAGATTGGAGGGGTAGCCAAAGACAGCCTTTGCAGTGGTTGGAACATTGCAAGCAACTTCTCAGTGTGGAGCAACTAAATCAGGCAAAGCTTAGAACCCTTCAGGTTGTTCAATAGCAGGTGTATGCAGAACACATGCAGTGCATCACAAAGCAGGAACCTCACTCAATCCAAAGTTGCGTTAGTGAACTCTGTCCCGTTCTTGATTCTGAGGGACTACAGCGAGTTGGAGGATGTATTAAGAGAGCACAATTCATTTCAGTGGTACCTTACCCAATCAGCATTCTGGCTGAGCAGCGTGTCATCAGTCTGCTCATCAGACATTACTATGAACTATTATGTCATCGAAGCTGAAACTTTCAAAGTGAAAATAATTGTGTAGTTAGAATGTTTTCAAGACTGGTCTCTGAGACTGTTCGTTCTTTTCCAAAAGACTTAATGAAATGATCATTTGGCTTTTAGTTCAGTAGTTGAGGTTGTCATCTTATAGATGTCAAGTGGGGAGTGTTACGCCTCTGGAGTTCGCTTGTACAAACACCACTTCCTGCTCATAAGCTGTTTTTCACATCACTTTTCTGTGCAGCTTAATTTTGGATTTCGACTTGGAGAACACACGGTAAAAAGAGATCTATCTCCATCCGCTCTTTATTTGCCCTTGAAACAGCAATGGCTGTAAGTCTTGAGCTTTCTTAATATTGGTAAATATTTAGTAGTTGGACTTTGAATGAAGTATTATTTTTATCGTTTATCACTATTAAGCTATTGTTGTGCCACAAGTTCACTCTCATCCAAGGCATAGCTATAGAATGTTACATGAATGTATTACCTTGTTTAACACTAATTTTCAGAATAATCAATAATTTTAACTTATTCAGGTGCACAACAAATCTCTGTTGAATCATAAATGTGTTTTGCTTAATGTTCTGCAGTTTCACAAAGTTTTCTCATTAAAAAACCAGAAGAAAGCCCCCGGTTCAGGTGATTTTTGAGAAGGTGTTTAATTTCCTGCCTGGCTTTGTATGCAATGTACTGCAAGGGCAGTAGACCTGCTACCTGGACCAATCTGGAGCTACCCTGCTGTACTGAACACAGTGGCTGTCAAGAGTTGGCTGGTCTGCTGTCTGCTGTACATCTTCACTATCAGCTCCACAGCAAAGAGTAGAATTCTAAAGGGGAGGAGGGGTGACCAGTATCCCTTCTGTCTGAGCAGTCACAGAAGTGAAGATGTAAATGTAGGGTCAATAACTTCAACATCCATTGTTGCATAAGGTGTTCTCCATTCTCCAATATTTCTGCCTCTTACCTTTCCCCTCTCACTGTCTACAGCTGCCAGTTGGTCACAATGGTATAAAAAATAAAAACCAGCTAAGAATAAATATTCAATCGGACTCCCAACAGCATTATAGCATTCCATTAGTGTGTGTCTTCTGCATACAAGTTCATGTTCAAGTTCAATTATATTTCAACCATACACATGTATATAGCTAAATGAAACATTGTACCTCCAGGATCAAGGTGCCAGAACACACTTTATTCAGCCGCACACCACTCATATAGTTCCAATGGCTCATACAGTCTCAAATAATATTAGCACAATTCTCTGATTGGCATGGCCTGAAGATTGATGGTGCATGGGATGTGGTCCTGGAGCCATGTTTCTGCAAGAACAGGCATGCAGCAGTTCCTCATCTCATGCTGGATCAGCCATAGACAAAGGCAATCTAGCTTGTCTTCCAGGGAGCAAACACCAGACAGCAGCACCGATGGGAGAGCCCCCAACCCTGCCTGGATTCTAGCGTAACTGTCTCATATCTTGGTTGACGCTAGTGCGCCTACATAGTGATACTGAGGAAGATCCCAAAAGGGCCAGCTGTAGATCCCATCCTCTCACTATGGCTTGTTAACTGGCAACAAGCAGGTCACTGTTGGCAAGGGAAGCCAAGCACTGCCTTCATGTGATAGACGGTTGGCCTGTGCTCTCTGATTTAGTGAACCTGAGAGCCTACTGGATGACCACTTTGCAAACTATAACCCAGGTGATAGCAGTCCAACAAGCTAACTTTGCATGGTGTAAGAACACAAGCCAACTAGGGCATTGTGCTTCTCAAGTTTGCTCCACCACTGAAGAAGATCATGGCAGATCTTTCCACTTTATTGCACAAACCCCTTATTGCTTGATTGGAGTCAGAGTATCATTGAGCAGAAATAGGCCCTTTGGCCCAACTAGTCTATGCTAGCCTGCTATTTTACCTAATCCCATCTACCTGCACTCAAAACATAGCCCTCCACACCCCTCTCATCCATGTACCTATCCAAACTTCTTTTAAATGTTATAACGAAACTCCCTCGTACCACTTCCACTAGCAGCTCATTGCACATTCATACCACCCTGTGAGTGAAGAAGCTCCTCCTCAGATCCCTTTTACCCTAAACCTCTGAACTTGAGGGGGAAAAGCCTGCAAGCATTCATCCTATCTATACCCCTCGTATAATATCTCCCCTCATTTTCTTCCAATCCAAGGAATAAAGTCCTTGTCTCAAATGGCCATTCCTATCCCTGGCTCTAGACAGCCTAGCCATGGGCAACACTGAGCTTCCCCTGCAGTTATCAGTAACTGGGGTCTGCTGCTCATGCCCTGAATGGAAGCTGTAACATCTCTCAGCAGAAGCTGCAGTGTCTGGGCCACATGTGCTTATAGATCTGACTCAGTTTCCACTGATGAGAGAGTTCGGCTTAACGTTCGGCTCAAGGCTTTGTTCAGGGTTAATGCTAGGTTGTTCCTTGCTGCTTGACTCAAGCTTCAGGCAAAGGCCAATACCTTCATACCTCTCAGAACTGTTCTGTTGCCTGCCATGATAAGGTCATTTAAATCCTGTAGAGCAGAGTACATTTCCCTTCTTGGCCCCTCGTTATTCTCTATTATGAAATACTTTGAACAGTCAGTAATGCCACATATCAAAAACACCATTGCTGCCTCACTGGACACTCACTAATATGCTTACTGACAGAAATTCAATGATAGATGCCATAGTACCTGTTGTGCATCTGGCCCTGACTCATCTAAAAAACAAGGACACTTGTGTCAGAATGCTGTTTCTGGATTTCAGTTCAGCATTCAACACTACTGTCTCATAGACCTTGGGGAACAAACTCCTTCTAGGTCTAAGTACACCACCGTGTAACTGGGGGTTGGATTTCCTAACCAATAGATCTCAGATAGTCAGGATGCACAACAGCTTCTCCCTTCCCATCATCCCCAACATGGGTGCTCTCCAGGGCTTTTCTTTCTTTTTAAATCTTTTTATTAATTTCAAACAAACATAAATGAAACATGAATACAGAGAGTTTGAAAGTACATAATTAATAGGTTAAGTGTACATTCATATAGATAATAATCCATATATAATAACCTCCCAAACTCATAGTAATTATGAAAAAAGGGAGTAAATAAAAAGAAAAAAAAACCAGAAAAAGAAAAGAAAAAAAACCTAACCAACAGGGGCCATTGCATTATGTCAAATATACACAGCAGCGTCAATAACTCCGCACCTCCATCCAAATAATTAAGGATAACAAAAGTAAGGTTTAGGAAAAGTCAATTTAACTGATATGAAAATGTTGGATAAACGGTCTCCAAGTTTCTTCAAATTTAACTGAAGAATCAAAGACAACATTTCTAATTTTTTCTAAGCTCAAACAAGAGATAGTTTGAGAGGGCTTTGTGCTGAGTCCACTGTTGTACACTCTGCTCACACACGACTGCATGGCCAAACACCTGAGAAAGCACATTGTTAAGTTTGGCATTGACATGACAGTGGTTGAGCTCATCACCGACAATGATGAGACAGCCTAGAAGAAGGAGGTTGAAGAGCTCAGTGTCTTGTGCCAGGCAACTAAACTTCTCCTCAATGTTAGCAAGACAAAGAGAATGATTATTGACTTCAGGAGAATTTGCACCACTCACACTCTTTTTTACATCGGTGGCACAGCAGTGGTGTCAAAATGGTTGCTGTGACGCGTGTGGTGTGGTAGTGTAGTGGGTAGTGCTTGTCGCTCTCACTTTCAGCTTCCACCACTGCCCAGCGGTCTTGCAAAGAGGAGAGCTGAATGTATAAGTCTCTCCCTGTCAGTACGTAGCCTCTCCAACAGCAAGGCTGAGGTAGTGCCTCCTCGCTGGTGACACACGGAAACTGAACTTCTTTCGGACTCAGGTTGAACCACCGAGGACGGGGAGGAGGTCTGGCCCCTGCACACGCAGCACACAGGCTCACCAGTGTGTGGATGCACCCTGGTGCTTGTGAACCAGATCCCCAGCTATGGGTAAATAGTCCCAGTGCCTTGTGGACAGCCGTGAGAGAGGCGAAGGCTACGGGAGTAAACCCAGACAGCAAATATGGAGTGGAGCCCCTAAGGTGGCTGGACGTCATTGTACATCCTTTCAAAAGCTTCTACAGCCAAGCTGTATTGCTTCATAAGCTTTCCTTTGGACTACAGTGGTGAGGCGGAGAGGGGGATCTTGATCAATGGGCATCTCAGGATCTCCATACCTTCCGCCCAGGCTTTTGATGATGATCATCACCCATTGTCCTTCGAGACAGACGGATACCAACCACCAACCGCCCCAACCGTGGAAATTGTGAGCAGTTTCAAACTCCTGGGAGTGCACATTTCACACAAACTCTCATGGTCCAACAGCATATGCTACACATTAAAGAAAGCTCACCAATGCCTCTACTTTCTGAGGAGGCTGAAGAGAACTGGGCTATGCACATCGTTACTCATGACCTTCTAGGTATGCATAGTAGAGAGCATCGAAACATGCTGCATCACTGCTTGGTAGAGAAACTGCACTGTGGTGGGCAGTCAATTCTGTCTGATTCATCACTGGCGCCAACCCACCTGCCATCAAGGTCACGTATACAGAAAGGTGCAGGAAAAAGGCCAGCAATATCATGAACGATCCTGCCCACCCTGCTCATGGACTTTATCCCACTCCCACCAGGGAAGAGGTTACACAGCATCCACACCAGGACTACCATCTCAAACAGTTACTTCCCCCGAACAGTAACCCTGATAGATAGATAGATAGATAGATAGATAGATACTTTATTCATCCCCATGGGGAAATTCAACATTTTTTCCAATGTCCCATACACTTGTTGTACACTTGTCAACACCTCCACCCAGCAACCCACCCAACCACACGCCTCACCACCACTACTTAATCATTTCCTGTTGGTACAATATTCCTGCATCACTTTATGTATGTACAATCAATGTATATAAGTAGTCTTATGTATTTATATTTATTGTGTATTTTTATTATTGTGTTCTTTATCTAATTGTGATTCTTTGTGCTGCATCGGATCTGGAGTAACAATTATTTCATTCTCCTTTACACTCATGTATATTATTGGCTAGTTTACCTTCATATTTCATTTTTTCGCTCCGTATAGCTTTTTAGTTGCTTTCTGTTGGTTTTTAAGACTCTGCCAATCCTCGAGTTTCCCACTAATTTTAGCTGCATTGTATGTCTTCTCTTTTGCTTTTATGTTGTCTTTGACTTCACTTGTTAGCTATGGTTGCCTCATCCTCCTATTAGAATGCTTCTTCTTTGTGAAGAACTAATCCTGTATCTTCTAAATTACTCCCAAAACCTCCAACCATTGTTGCTCTACCACCATCCTTGCTGGTGTCGCTTTCCAATCAGCTTTGACCAGCTCCTCTCTCATGCCTGTGTAGTTATTTCTACAACTGTAATATCGATACATCGTATTTCAACTTCTCCCGCTCAAACTGCAGGGTGAATTCTATCATATTATGTTCAGTGCCTCCTAAGGGTCCCTTTACCTTAAACTCCTGAATCAAATCTATTCCATTACACAACACCCAAACCTGAAATGCCTTTTCCCGAGTGGGCTTGATGACAAGCTGTTCTAGAAAGTCATCTTGTACGAATTTTATAAATTCCTTCTCTTAAGATCCAGCACCAACCTGATCTTCACCAACTTACCTGCATATTGAAATCTCCGAGACCATGACAGCATTGCCCTTTTTACGTGCCTTTACCATCTCCCACATGCACCACCTACTGGCTGCTGTTTGAATGTCTGTATATAATTCCTATCAGGGTCTTTTTACCCTTGTAGCTTCTGAACTCTACTCACAAGGATCCTTTGATCCTATAGCACTTTTATCTAAGGATTTGTTTTCAATTTTTACCTACAAAGCCACCCCACCCCCTCTGCACAACTGCCTGTCCTTTCAATATGAGGGGTATCCTTGGATGTTAAGCTGTGATCTTCTTTCACTATTAAATGGGCAATAGATAGCTAGCCATGTGATTGGCCACAATCACTACAAGTGAAAAGCTGCACTTGTAGACTGTAAGGCATTGTGGGATGTGAGTCTCATTCTTGCTTTTGGAACTTTCCGGAGATGTGTTTCTGGGAAAAAGAAGTCATTAAGTAGACACATGTACATATTGGTGTTATTATGCTTATATGCACTTTTCAATCTTTATACAAACAGGATTGAGGATGGCAATGTAACATAAAATAAATACAGCAATTTAAACTAAAATATACATTGACATTGTTCAAGGTAATTTCCCTCATCTGTAAATAAAATATAAGCTTTTACTGATGAATAGGCTAATATATCACAGGCCAAAGAAAACAGGACACTCCAATGAAAGCACCCAACTCTGTTTATTACAGCCTCAATTAATCTTGGCAGAACTCAATCTGCAAATCCACTTCAACATCTTGCTTACTGATTTAAGCCTGAAATAAATAATAAAGTGACTCACTTTGCTGATACTCGTTTCATTCTCATCAGAATCAGAACCAGGTTTATTATCACTGACACACTGTATGTCATGAAATGTGTTGTTTGGTGGCAACGGGTACAGTACAAGACATAAAAATCACTGGAAGTTACAATAAATAAATCAATAGTATAATAGCAAAATAGTGTTCATGGACTGTTCAGAAATCTGATGGCAGAGGGAAAGAAACTGATCCTAAAATGTTGAATATGGTTCTGCAGTATATTGCGCCCCCTCCCTGATGATAGTAACAAGAATAGGGCATGGTGCAGTTGTTGGAGATCCTGCTAAATGCCTTCTTCACTGTATTGCACTTTCAGGGAATTATGAACTTGAACCCCAAGGTGCTCTTGTTCAAATTTCCTACTGTCCTATCATTTACTGTATATGTCTGACCCCTATTTCATTTCCCTAAATGCATCATTAAACCCTTGTCAGGATTAAATTCCATCTGCTAATGTTCTGCCCAACTTTCCATCTAACTTCTATCCTGGTGTAGCTTGTTGTGACATTTTAATAATGACCTTAACCTGGAAGCTAGCCTGTGTGACAATCTTGGCACTGCTGTTGGAAAGGTGTACCTCAAAAGGTAGGAAGAAAGCTATGGGTTGGTAGTATGGTAAATGGGAGTTTTCAGAATGTCTCGAATGCCTGGACAATGAATATTGGGGATTAGAGAGGTGGCAGGGCCAGGGATGGGTTGGTAGTATGGTAAATGGGAGTTTTCAGAATGTCTCGAATGCCTGGACAATGAATATTGGGGATTAGAGAGATGGCAGGGGCAGGGATGGGTTGGTAGGCTTGGAGAGAGATCAGAGGGTGACGAGCAGGGCTAAGAAGGGAGAAGTACAAGATCAGGATTGAGCCATTGATGTTGTGTGTGTGTGTGTGTGGGGGAGGGGATCTTGATGATTATAGGGAGCCGACATTAATTACATTGTTGGCAATTGTGAAAGCTCTGGGATCACAGGTTTATTTTGATTGAGCTTAGAGGGCTTTGTGGGAGGTCTGTGATCATGAAGGAACTGAAGTCGTGAGAGGAGTGCTGAATCTGGAAATAGAACTCGAGGCAGCCAGACTATGAACAATCTGATCACATCATCTCCGGGGAGCAAGTTAGTCACCAACCTGAAATCAGCCTCTGCCAGTTCTCGGGGTGGGGGAGAGATGTTTAACATTTTAAGCTAGCTCAAGCTCACCCATTTTGTAGATTAAGTTCCCCCAAGATACATCTCAGCAGTATGCTCACTTTGCCACCACAAAGAAATGGGATGGCTGAAAACAGGAAGTTAAAAGAATTTGTTGATGTTAGAAATATGCAGTAGGTTCTTCATGTAAGCACCCTTTGGATGGAGCTCAGTGTTAGAGCATCTACAGCATTTCCAGTTTTTATTTCAGTATATCAGTTCTGTTTGCTTTAGCTTCTGTTCTTTGAAGTGCTCTGCGAACATGTGACTTTTTAAATATTTACATGGCATATTCAGGTGGGAGTCATTATCCTCCATTGAGCGCATCCTCAGCTCTGTTCCATCTTGCAATCCTGTTCTTGACCAGTGGGTTATCGATCTTTGATCAGAAAATCAAAAGAGGAAATATTTCCCCATTGTTGGAATCGGAACGTACAACATTCACCTACTGTAACTTTTCCATTAATGGATGCAGGCTGATCTATTGTCTGTATTGCCAGTATTCCTGCTTTTAACAATCTCTTCTCTCTGTATATTCACAACATCCTTACAGTAAACATTCTTGAATCATTTACATAGTCTTTGCTTAAGAAAATTCTTCCACGGGAAAACACTGGATGGCTTTGGAAGACTGCATCCACTCTTTCTGTTCTGTATTTTAATGCAACTCCCAGAGCTCTCAGCTTCTCACCTGGTGTGGAAATGGAACTGAAGCGGAACAAATCAAAATGTCCACCCTGCAAGTTTTCTTCTCTGCATGGAGGAAAGCCAAACAGATATAAAGAACAGAATGGTTTCTCGTATGAAATATCCCAGGGGATATTACAGTAGCATTAATAAACAAATGCATCTTATACTCTGGCAGAAATATTTTCAAACTGTAGATTTCAACATTAAATAAGGCAAACCACTTGTAATACTGGAATTGCATTCATATGTATGCTGTCCTTGTCCTGAACACAGCAGATTGACTATGATGACTGACGGCTGGGTGCAACCAGATAAATTCTGTTTCTTCTGCTGTTTTCATGCATGATATCAGTATTTTTAAAATCAAGATCAGTTTCAAACCTTAGGCAATTTAATGCATTAAATACTTAATAGTAATTTAATAGAAGAGTACTCAAGATAGCAAGGTGACATTTTTTCTAAAATTATCAAATTGTAGTCTTCTATTTCTTAGAACATTATTATTTTGCAAGACTATAGAATTATTGGTGAGATAGATAGGCTAGTTCTCATGACAGTAACTTTCTGATAAACCAGTACATAGACACTTTATGATTCTACATTGGCCTTGTGTTTCGGAAGTGCTCCTGTGTACTTTGCTCAGTAGGTCTTTTGAATGATAGCTAACTCACTAGAAGAAGACCTTGCTCATTAGTGCTAACCGGTGGCACATTTGAGGCTGGTTTTACAGCTGAAGATTTTTTATCATTTACATATATCTGCAGGAGGGGCAGCAGTAACTTTACTGATTGCTTTATTTGCTTGGGAGATCATTATGTTTGGTTTCTTTAAAAAAAAGGAAGAAACAAAAACATGCTGTGAAGTGTGAAGACAAAATATTTCTACAGAGTTGAAATACACAACTTGCCCGGAGTGCAGAATTGTATTTTAGTTGCACTTGCATCAACTTAAATATGCAAACAAGTGCGAACAGATCTTTTCCTGTCAGTATCATTAACAAGGCACATCATGAACTCACTTTAGTGTCAGCCTTGTCTCATTTGTGAAAGTTATCACTTCTGTGTTGCAAAGGTTCTAGCCAGACTCCAGGGGCAAGAGGATGTAATTTAGGCAAGGAAGAATTTGCAATACTTCCTCGCTGTACCAAGGAAATGCTGCACATTCTTCTGTATGGCATTTTAAATTGAGGCTTATTCTGCCTTCTCAGGTAATTGACACTATGCTCCTTTGCAAAAAGAGACAGAGGCGTCGAACTGTTGTCGCTATTTTCAAGAACAGTAAAACTTAATTCAGAGAAATGTGGTGGGAATGGGTCAATGTAGGCCCAGTGAGGATCGATACAGTTGAAGCTACAAGGAAATGCCTGTATTTTAGTGGCTATCTTGAGGCTAGTTTACTTGAGTATGAAAATAAAAGATGGAGAGACTAGCGCTACAAATAAAATTGAAGGGAAATCAGAAAAGATCTTATGTGGATTTAATCCACACGAAATCAATGGTAATTGAAAGGATAACAGAATCTAACAAAGACACTTCTTGGGCCTTAATAGCTCTCACTCTAGCATATCAAAGTATGTATGAAAATTATAAATGCATAATTAATCATGTTTTCTAAAGGCTTCTAGATTTGGAAAAAGTGTACCTTCTGTTATGTTTTATAACTCCAAAACATAAAAACTAATTGGAAGGAAAATAAGGGAGTCTAGAAAGCTAGTCTAACTTCATTTTTACTTTAAGTGAGGTGTGCACGTATGATTTGGCAGTGTAATGATATATGACATTTATGTACCTTTACATATAACCTGTAATGAATTCAGATAATTCACACAACTGCACACAATACTCCAAATGTGGCCTAAGAAAATTTTATATTGACAGCATGTCTTGCCAACATTATACTCAGTGCCGTGACAGATGAAGGCAAGTATGCCTGGAATCTTCTTTACCATCTTAACTACTCACGTTGCTACTTTGGGGGGAGGTATGCGTTTATACCCCAAGATCCCTCTGTATACCAAAGCTCCTAAATATTATTTCATCTGCAACAAGATAGGATTTTGTTTGTATGAAGGTAATGATTTAGATATTTCACTCTTCTGTTTCTGAATTAGTGACATTACTGGTCTGTTTCTATGTGCTAAACAATTGGAAGTTTTGAAGTAACTATTAATTAACGAAGATATTTAACTTTTGAAAGTATTAGCTGGATAAATAAGAAATATGTTTGTTACAGAGTGCCCATGGGCTTCTACTAATAAACCAACAAAACTGCATGGAAATGGAGAGAAGCTGGTAATTTTAATAGTAATCCATATTTTAAAATAGCTCACAGAAAAATAACATGATGAAAATCTCATATATTTCAATCTACTCAATGCACTATGCATATCCTTCCCCAGTACTGTTTGCTAATTAATATTTTTGACTTATCTAATTATCTCTCAGATACAAGTGTAATGCCCTGGTTACAATTTTTACTACTATGCTGTAGGAATTTCATTTTAGCAGTTCTGTAAGAGCAGTCTGTTCTGCTTTCAGCCTGTTTTGTTTGAGCTAAGATTAAGATAAGGGGCTTTGTTGTCCAACTCAGGAATGTTGTGTCAGCCAGTCCGGATGGTGGAATTGGGAGAAGTTTCTAGAGAACGTTGAGCGGAGAGTTTTTGTGAGGGACACTGGTGTGGGTTGAGGTATTTTTTGGTGGGAGCTAGGAGAAGACAAGAGGGAAGATGACTGAGGATGCCGTCCCTGTTGCACAAGGTGCTTTGTGCAGATGAATGGATTCAAGGAGGAAGGACCAATACTTCCGCTGGAGAGCCCGATTGCGCAAGATGGATTTTGAGTGACATTTGGAAGGTAGTGTATACTTCATGCACACTGTGGGTCCAGCACATGAGTTAAAGACAACTTCAAAATGACCTCCAACTTACATGTACATTTGGTCTGGGTTAACTGTAATGGGCCTTTTTATAATTTTTTTCTTTTCTTTTTTCCTGCTAACTGTTTGATAATCCTAATATTTGTAAATATACTTTCTTTATAACTGTATGAAGTGTATCAGCTGTTACTTCTTGCCGATGGCTATTTGCATGGGGGCAGTATTTCCACAGCATTCACACAGACTGGGGTTTGGGTGGGTGAAACATCCTAACCTCCCAGGTTTGATGGGACCCAAGTCATATCCACCCTAGATGTACGGAGCCTGAGAAGGGTGGTTTTCTCACTGCTGAACCTGGTGGCTGTTAGCGAGGGGTAAGCGAGTCACATCTATAGAGATACCCAGTAAAAAAGGATTTCATTGTGGGGGCTCATCTGGGATTGAATTCATCAAATACTATGTAATTGCTCTAACAATTGATTAAGTGGCTTTGTGTTTAAGCCTGTGTAAAAATTACTGTCCTGGAAAGTGATTAAGGTATGTGGTTATGGAAGCCGCAGGGATTAAGCGTTGATGCGATTCAAAGAGATTACCCATAACTAAGGCTTGTCTTCTGGGAGGGGGTGGATATCCAGAGCCCAGATGAATTGTTGATTAGGGTTTTAAGTACCGGTAAAGTATTAGGGAAAGTTACGGTCGTGGAACAGCAGTTAGACAAAATGGCGGGCAAAGATGTCATTTTAGTTTAGACTTGTGATAACGTGATGGGGGTGAATCAGCCAGGTACCATTGGGTTCCTGGGAAAGGTGGAGCTATGGGCAATCTATACTTTCAAAGAATAGGGAAGTATAGGCAAGAATGTCAAATTAGAAGTTGAGGGTGGAAGGTTTAAAGAAAAACTGCTGTCATTTCTACTGAGTGAGGGGAAGGAGTTATCTCATGTGAAAGGTCCAATGAGTTGATTTAAGTTCTGAGCTCATGTTGGCTGGTTGAGAAATGCAGAAGTATATCAGAAGAAAGCCAAAGTTATTGCAGGCTGGGTGTGTTCTCTGGGGTCAAGCCCACACCCAATGGGGAAGAAGACTATGAGGCTTGGATTGAGCAGGCATCTCAGTTACTGGACGAATAGCAGTGCTCAGATAATATGAAAAAAACTGAGACTGTTAGTGTATCAAGGGAAATACTAAAATACCAAACACTATTCCTGAAGGTTTAGTGCAACTAAGCTCTGATGTTCCATATGGATTGAAGGTGTTTATGCTAGAGCCATACTTGACGCAGGTTCTTAAGTTACTTTGCTTTATAGATCCTTTTACAACCGGTATTGGACACATTTACCATTGACACCACTCAGTGCCTTTGAGATTCGAGGGCTTAGTATTAATGATTACCTGTACGATGGCACTTGTCATTGAAGTTGGTGTTCTCAGAAACAAACTGAAACTATTGACACACCGGTGTTGATCTGCCTGGATCCATTTGAAAAGTGTGGAGCTTCCTTTCTTGTGGAAACAGATACTGCCTTTGTGAGAAGGCTCTTGGGAGCATACAAGAAGAGAAATGGAGAGAACTTTTTGAGAACCTTGTCCGTTCTCCCTGAGTTCAGAGCTGCTTTTGAGAAGGTGCTAGTTCCTCCTAAGCAGGATGATGAGCAGAAAAGAGGAACACTGTGGTACACCCAGTCTAAACCTGTCATGTTACATCTTGGAGCAGAAGCTAGAGTGACAGGAAGCCCCAAATTTGCTGGAATGCCTGAGGAATAGAAATGAAGGTTAACTGAGAAGACATTGAGATGCGAAGATGCGTTTTCACTGACGGGTCTGATTTTGGTTATTTCAGGAGTACTTGCCACACTGTTAGAGTGGCCAAGGACACCCCTTTCCGAGAGAGGTCTCCCCAGTTAGCACCAGTGGAAGTTGAAGATGTTTGGCAGTCCCGGCTTAAACTGATGGAAGTTAAATTTGGTCATGGAGCCAGGGGAGTTGAGCGTCCGGAAGACTTGAGTGATAGTTGAGGGAGGCACCCTCCAGTAGACAGGAGGGGTCACAAGGGTGGTTGAAGCTGCAGAAGTGGAAGATGGGACAAGGAGGCCTCAAGGAGTCAGGACACCCTCAGATAGGCTGGCCTAGAACATACTGGGGGAATAGAATGTTGTGTCTATCCCCTAGTGGGATATGTCACCATTTACAAATGGATTGGAGGTCCTGCTATCACAAAATTCCTTTGAGGACTGTGGTAATTAGTGATAGGTTGATAGGTTTCAAGGTCACGAGGATGTGACTATTTTTGGTAGAGGGAGCATGTAACACTCCGGTTCAGATTTTTACTGTTAATCTGTAGGCATTTCGTTTTAGCAGTTCTGTAAGGGCAGTTTGTTCTGCTTTCAGCCTGTTTGGGTTTGAGCTAAGATAAGGGGCTATGTTGTTCAACTTAGGAATGTTGTGTCAGCCAATCAGGATGGTGGAATTGGGAGAAGTTTCTAGAGAACGTTGAGCGGAGAGTTTTTGTGAGGGACACTGGTGTGGGTTGAGGTATTTTTTGGTGGGAGCCAGGAGAAGACAGGAGGGAAGATGACTGAGGATGCCGTCCCTGTTACACAAGGTGCTTTGTGCAGATGAATGGCTTCAAGTAGGAAGGACCAGTACTCCTGTGGGAGAGCCTGATTGCTCGAGATGGATTTCAAACAACATTCAGAGGCACACTCTTTCACGCTGACTGAGGGTCCATTGCATGATTATAGACAACTTCAAAATGACCTCCAACTTATGTGCGCATTGGGACTGGGTTAACTAATGGGCCACTTTTAATTTTTTTTCTTTTTCCTACTAACTGTTTGATAAAGCTGAAATTTGTAAATATACTTTCAATAAATGTATCCGGTGTATGAGCTGTTATTTCTTGCTGATGGCTAATTGCATAGGGGCATTACTTACGGGGGCGGTATTTACACAGATTGGGGTTCGGGTGGGCAAGACATCCTAACCTCCAGGGTTTGGTGGGACCCAAGTCAGATCTACGATGTGATATTAAAGTAATCAGAGATGAGAACATCACAGAACATTATCCAAAGAAGTGAGGTCTCATTAGAGTCCTATGTAATGTTTACTTGTCATCTGACTTTTCCAGTCTATTTATTTAGCCGAGTTAACGGGTGCCACATTGGTGAAGGGACTGATTTCCTTGGCTGAGGGTGGGATTCCAAGGATTGTGAGGAATTCCCTCTGAAGAATTACAGGTCAATGGCAGTCCTTCAGAAAAAATAGTTTTTTCAGTCACGTTGGGGAATGATTTTAATATTTCATCCTTGTGTTTCTGAATCGGTGTCATTACTGGTAAATTTCTACTTGAGAAACAGCTGGAAGTTTTGAAGTAACTATTAATGAATGAATATAGAACATTGAATATAGAACATACAGTGCCCTTCAGCTCACAATGTTGTGCTGACTATGTAACCTACTCTAGAAACTGCCTAGAATTTCCCTAGCGCATAGCCCTCTAGTTTTCTAAGCTTAATGTATCTAAGGGTCTCTTAAAAGACCCTATTGTATCCATCTCTACCACCGTCACTGGCCGTGCATTCCCCACACCCACCATTCTGTGTGAAAAACTTACCTCTGACATCCCCCTTGTACCTACTTCCAAGAACATTAAAACTGTGCCCCCTTGTGTTAGCCATTTCAACCCTGGGAAAAAGCCTCTGGCTATCCTCACGATCAATGCCTCTCATCATCTTATACACCTCTATTAGGTCACCTCTCATCCTTTGACACTCCAAGGAGAAAAGGCCAAGTTCACTCAACCTATTCTCGTAAGGCATGCTCCCCAATCCAGACAACATCCTTGTAAATCTCCTCTGCACTCTCTCTATAGTATCCACATCCTTCCTGTAGTGGGGTGACCAGAACTGAATACAGTACTCCAAGTGGGGTCTAACTAAGATCTTGTATAGCTGTGACATTACCTCATGGCACTTGAACTTATTTAATGAACATATTTAATTTTTTGAAAGAGTTAGCTGGATAACAAAACAACACACACAAAATGCTGGAGTAACTCAGTAGTCCAGGCAGTATCAATGGAAAAGAGTAAATGGTTGATGTTTTGGGCCGAGACCGTTCATCAGGATTGAAAGAAAGATGGAAGAGAAGTCAGAGAAAGAAGGTGGGGGGAGGGGAGGAAGGAGTACAAGGTGGTAGGTGATAGGTGAAACCAGGAGAGGGGGACAGCTGAGAAGTTGATTGGTGAAAGCAGTAAAGGACTGGAGAGGGGGAATCTGATAGGAGAGGATAGAAGACCATGGAAGAGAGGGAAGGAGAACACCTGAGGGAAGTGATGGGCAGGTAAAATGATAAGGTGAGAGTGGGAAACAGGAATGGGGAATGGTGAAGGAAGGGGGGCAATTACCAGAGGTTTGACAAATCAATGTATTCTTTCACCAATCAACTTCCCAGCTCTTTACTTCACCCCGCTCCCTCTCCTGGTTTCACCTATCACCTACCACCTTGCACTTCTTCCCCCGTCCCCCTTCTTTCTTACTCTGACTTCTCCTGTTTCTTTCTTTCCAGTCCTGATGAAGGGTCTCGGCCTGAAACTTCGCCTATTTACTCTTTTCCATAGATGCTACCTGGCCTGCTCAGTTCCTCCAGCATTTTGTCTGTGCTGCTTTGGATTTCCAGCACCTGCAGATTTTCTTATGTTTGAGGTGTTGAACCTTTCTAGTTTTCTGGTTTAATCAGCATTCCTTTTCCCACCCAAAACACCAATTCAGAGTTTCTATCTGGAATCTTTGAAACGATTTCTGGAGTTGATTTGCTATTACTACTCACAGATTGTTAACCCTTCATCGAAGGGGTTATTGCCCAGGTTGTAGAGTGATGGTAAATTACCCTAACCTCTCTACCTATACATTAATAGGAAGGACCAGTGGATAACAATCAGGGGTGACTGACTGCAGGAGAAAAATGAGCCTTAACTGTTCAATCCAACAGAGATCCTGAAACTCAGCATGCAAAACAGTTACTGATCTTATGAATTTCCTGTTAGGTGTGGTGACTCACCTGACAAAATAAATTCATTGAGGAATAGTTTTATTTATCTTAATCCCTAATTATTCTATCCAACCTTCTAGCTACGCAAAATAATTAACCTCAAAAACAGAGGGAAACTGTAATTTTCATACCTAGGGAGCGCTAGTCATTTTCCAATTAATTTTACAATCTGCTCTGGGCCCAAAGTTAATCACTATCTTCAACTAATCTGGAGCCTAATTGATTGCATATGAAGGGGAGAGTACCAAACACATTTTTTGACAGAATCTACCTTGGTCTTACTGCTTGCCAGAGGTATTGTCAGAGAGTTTGATAGATTAAGTGCAACATTCAAAGTGTCCCCACATTGAAGTGTTTCCATTTATCTCTGAATACATTTTGTATTCTTTGTAAACTGAAATTGAAGGCCTTCTTGAGGCTTACCTGAGGATACTGATTTTTAAATCAAGTGTCTGCAGATATTCCATATTGGAGAAATCATACTTAATCTCAATTTTTAAGAATACCATTTTGTTTCTGCCCTATGAACCAAGATCATGATCAAAATCTACCAGTCTAAATTGGAAAGTAAATTAGTGAAACACAATCAAGCTGTGTCTGTATGATGTGGTTTAAGTCATACTCAGAAGTAAATGATTTCAGTACCCAAATGGTATCTATTGTACAGTTAATTTCCTTAGTACCTCTCCATGGGACCAATTTTGCAAGTGGTTAGCAGCAGATGAATCTAGCTAGCATTGATTAGAGCCATGTGTGGAACAGGAGCTGCTTTGTCACTGGAGGAAGTTACTTGTTTATTTAATTTTTTACTTAGAGATATATAGCATGGAGAAGGCCCTTTCGGCTCTTAGAGCTGCGTTGCCCCAGCAACCCCAGACTCAACCCCAGCCTAATCATGGGACAACTTACAATGATCAATTCTCCTATCAACTGGCACGTCTTTGGACTGTGGGAGGAAACTGGAGCACCCAGAGGACACCCGAGCATTCTGGGAGAGGACATACAGCCTCTTTACAGAATTGAACTCCAGCGCTCCAAGCTGTAACAGCGCTGTGCAAAGTTATTCCATTAGACTTTGGAGCAGTCTGATTCACCAAAGTAGCACAGCAGTCCTTGACTAATGAGGTTGGAGAGAAGGAGAAAAGTCCTCTCCCTCTACAAAAGTCTGAGCCCTTTTCCAGCCAGTCATGTGACAGTAGAATGTGAACTGAATGTGAGAATCCAAGCCCCAGGAATAAATTAAATGAATTGATGGGTGTGATCAATATTGGTGTATGAATTAAATCTTACCTGCTTCCCACTATTCAACCCCAGGAGATACTTCAAAGCACTTTTCAATGCTCTGGTTAACACACTTTCTTCTTTCTTGCAGATGAAAGAGGCAAATGAGTGAAGCCAGCAGCAGCAAATCCATGACTCAAGTGTTCCTCCATCCAACTGTTAACCTTCCTGGGGGAGACAGTGGCACCCCCTGTAGGGACAGCTACCTCTTTGGAAGGTCGAATTTGACGACAGAATACAGGGCTAATGGTAGGATTCTTAGCAGTGTGGAGAATCAGAGGGATCTTGGGGTCCATGTCATAGATCACTCAAAGTTGCTGTGCAAGTTGATAGGGTTGTCCAACAGGTCTGAGCTTCTTGCTCCCTATGGGGATGAGAGTGGGGGCCATAGGAAGGATAAGCAACCTAACTGTGGCATCGTGGTTCAGGTAGCCATTCAAGAGAGGGGAGAGAAGAGAAATGTGGTGCTAATTGGGGATAACATAGTCAGGGGAATAGACAAATTTCTCTGTTGTGAGGATAGAGCGTTCCGAAGGCTGTGTTGCCTGCCTGGTGTCCAGGTTCGTGGCATCCTATCTGACCTGCAGGGGAATTTGTAGTGGGAGGGGAAAGGTCCAGTTGTTGTGGTCCATGTGGGTGTCAACGATGTAGGTAGAATGAGAAAAGAGGTTCTTCTGAGAGAATTTTAGCAGCTAGGGACTAAATTTAAAAAGTAGAATCAAAAAGGTGATAATCTCTGGATTACTACTTGAGCCACGTGCAAATTGGCACAGGGTTAAGAAGATCAGAGAGTTAAACACATGGCTCAGGGATTGGTGTGGGAGAAGTGGGTTTGAATTCATAGGATACTGGCAGCTGTATTGGGGAAGGAGGGAGCTGTTCCACTGGGATGGGCTCCACCTGAACCGAGATTGGACCTGGATCCTGGTGAATTGCGTAATTAGAGTTGTGGATAAGGCTTTAAACTAAATAGAGGGGTTGGGTTCAACAGACTGCAGAACTATGGATAATGTTAAAGAGAAAGGTGTGGATAAAGGTAAAGTAAAAGCAAAAGTTAAAAAAGAGAAAAGTAAGGATGCAGTGCAGAAAAGTCAAGTGCAAAAGAGACAAAGATTACTAGATTTTAAAGGCACAATGAGTGTAAAGGCACTTTATCTGAATTCGAAACAAGGTCAGTCAACTTGTGGCACAAATCGGTATAAAGGGGTATGATTTACTGGCCATTACAGAAACGTGGTTATAGGGTGGGGAGGATTGGGAATTAAATATCCAAGGATATCAGGTAATACGGAAGGATAGGGAGGTGGGATAGCACTCTTATTTAAGCATGAGATCAGGGTGATAGTGAGAGACGATATAAGATCTAAGAAGCATAATGTTGAATCCATCTGGGTCAAGATTAGGAATAGTAAAGGGGAAAAAAAATCACTGGTGGGAGTTGTCTATTGGCCACCGAATAATAACATTACAGTGGCACAGGCAATAAACCAAGAAATATCTGAGGCATGTTAAGAATGGAACAGCAGTTATCATGGGGGACTTTAATTGCACATAGATTGGGTGAATCAAGTTGGTCAAGGCAGTCTTGAGGAGGACCTCATAGAATGCATCCATAATGACTTTCTTGAACCACATGTTGTTGAACTTTCATGGGAACCTGCCATCTTAGATCTGGTCCTGTGCAGTGAGACATGTAAAATTAGCAATCTTATAGTTAGGGATCCTCTTTGAAAGAGTTTTCACAGTATGATTGAGTTTCTCATACAAATAGAGGGTGCAATAGTTCGATCTGAAACTAGTGTATTATGCGTAAACAAGGGAGACTACAACGGGATGAGGGAGGAATTTGATAGGGTAGACTGGGAACACAGGCTATATGGTTGAGGAACAGAGGAAGACAATCAAAGAGATTTTTCACAGTGATCAACAAAAGTATATTCCAGTTAAAAGCAAGGACGATAAGAGTGGGGAGAGCCAGCCATGGATAACTAAGGAAATAAAAGAGGGCATCAAACTAAAAGTTCATACATACAAAGTCGCCAAAAGTAGTGGGAAACTGGAAGATTGGGAAAGCTTTAAAAGGTGACTAAGAGCCATTAAGCAAGCAATAAGGAAAGGGAAGTTAGATTATGAAAATAAACTAGCCCAAAATATAAAAATGGATAATAATAGTTATTATAACTATATAAAGTGGAAAAGAGTGGCAAAAGTATTGTAGGTCCCTTGGAGGACAAGAAGGAGGAATTGATATTGGGCAATGAGGAAATGGCCAAGGCTTTGAATTACTATATTGTCGGTTTTCATGGTGGAGGACATATCTAACATGCCAAAGAGAGATAATATGAATGCAATGGGAGGTGAGGACCTTGATACAATAACCATCACTAAAGAGGTAGTACTGAGCAAACTGAAGTGCGTGAAGATAGACAAGTCCCGTAGTCCTGATGGAAAGCATCTCAGGGTACTGAAAGAAATGGCATTAGTTATAGTAGAGGTTTTGGTGATGTTTTACCAAAATTCTCTGGACTCTGGGCAGGTCCCAGCAGACTGGAAGATGAATATCATGCCATCATTCAAAAAAAGATGCAGGCAAAAGGCAGGTAACTATAGTTAGTATAACATCTGTAGGTGGGAAAATGCTTGAAGCTATCATTAAAGAAGAAACGGTGAGGCATCTGGAAAGAAATAGATCCATCAGGCAGACACTGCATGGATTCAGTAACAGCAGGCCCTGTTTGACAAACTTACTGGAATTCCTTGAGGATATAACAAGCACAGTGGATAGAGGGGAACAGAAAGATGTTATTCACTTGGATTTCCAGAAGGTGTTCGCTAAGATGTCACATAAAAGACTTATCCATAAGATAAGGAAGCATAGAGTTGGGGGTGATGTATTAGCATGGACAGAGGACTGGTTAACCAATAGAAAGCAGAGAGTTGGGATACATAGGTGTTTCCTGGTGGACAGTCAGTGGTGAGAGGTGTGGAGCAGGGCTCAGTGCTGGGCCCACAACTGTTCACGAGGGGACAGAGTGTAGTGCATCTAAGGTTGCTGATGACACTAAATTAGTGGGAAAGCAAATTGTGCAGAGGATATGGAGAGGCTGCAGAGAGATATAGGTGGGTTAAGTGAGTGGGAGGTAATCCACTTTGGAAGGAAAACTGGAATATCACATTATTATTGAAATGGTAACAGATTGCAGCATGCTGCTGTGCAGAGGCACTTGGGAGTGCTTGTGCATGAATCACAAAAGGTTTGTTTGCAGGAGCAGCAGGCTATCAAGAAGGAAACTGGAATGTTGGCATTCATTGCTAGAGGGATTGAATTTAAGAGCAGGGAGGGTATACTGCAACTGTATAGGGTACTGGTGAGGCCACATCTGGAGTACTCCACGTAGTACTTGTCTCCTTCTGCAGCTTCTTTCGGTCCTGTGCATTAGCCCCCCTGTACCAGTCAGTGATGCAGTCTGTCAGAATGCTCTCCGCGGTACAACTATAGAAGTTTTTGGGTGTATTTGCTGACATGCCAAATCTCTTCAGACTCCTAATGAAGTATAGTCGCTGTCGACGAGAAGGCATATGGGAATGAGATATACCAACTAGTGGAGTGGTTGCCGCAGCAACAACCTGGCACTCAACATCAGTAAGACGAAAGAGCTGACTGTGGATTTCAGGGAGGGTAAGACGAAGGAACACATACCTATCCTCATAGAGGGATCAGAAGTGGAGAGAGTGAGCAGCTTCAAGTTCTTGGGTGTCAAGATCTCTGAGCATCTAACTTGGTCCCAACATATTGATGTAGTTACAAAGAAGGCAAGACAGCAGCTATACTCTATTAGGAGTTTGAAGAGATTTGAAATGTCAACAAATACACTCAAAAACTTTTGTAGTTGTACCATGGAGAGTATTCTGACAGGCTGAATCACTGTCTGGTATGGAGCGGCTACTGCACAGGATCGAAAGAAGCTGCATAGAGTTGTAAATCTAGTCAGTTCCATCTTGGGTATTAGCCTACGAAGTACCCAGGATATCTTTAGGGAGCAGTGTCTCAGAAAGGCAGCATCCATTATTAAGGAGCTCCAGGCATGCCCTTTTCTCGCTGTTATCATCAGGTAGGAGATACAGAAGCCTGAAGGCACACACTCAGCGATTCAGGAACAGCTTCTTCCCCTCTGCCATCCGATTCCTAAATGGACATTGAAACTTTGGACTCTACCTCACTTTTTAAAAAAATGGACAGTATTTCATTTTTGCACATTTTTAAAATCTATCCAATATATGTAATTGATTTACTTGTTTATTATTTTTTATTTTATTTGTTTATTTATTCTGCTAGATTATGTATTGCATTGAACTGCTGCTGCTAAGGTAACAAATTTCACGTCACATGCCGGTGACAGTAAACCTGATTCTGATTCTTGCCTTCTTTATAACTACATCAGTACATTGGGACCAGGTTAGATCCTCAGAGATCTTGACACCCAGGAACTTGAAGCTGCTTACTCTCTCCACTTCTGATCCCTCTATGAGGATTGGTGTGTGTTCCTTCGTCTTACTCTTCCTGAAGTCCACAATCAGCTCTTTCATCTTACTGACATTGAGTGCCAAGTTGTTGCTGTGCACCACTCCATTAGTTGGCGCTCCTATACACCCTCTCATCACCATTCGAGATTCTACCAACAATGGTTGTATCGTCAGCATATTTATAGATGGTATTTGAGCTATGCCTTCCCACACAGTCATGTGTATATAGGGAGTAGAGCAGTGAGCTAAGCACACACCCCTGAGTGTTGATCAAGTGTTGATCGTCAGCGAGGAGGATATGCTATCACCAATCCACGCTGAATTGTCTTCCGGTTAGGGAGTCGAGGATCCAATCGTAGAGGGAGGTACAGAGGCCCAGGTTTTGCAACTTTTCAATCAGGATTGTGGGAATGATGGTATTAAATGCTGAGCTATCGTTGATGAACAACATCCTGACGTAGATGATTGTGTTGTCCAGGTGGTCTAAAGCCGTGTGGAGAGCCATTGAGATTGCATCTGCTCTTGACCTTTTGTGGCAATAGGCAAATTGCAATGGGTCCAGGTCCTTGCTGAGGCAGGAGTTCAGTCTAGTCATGACCAACCTCTCAAAGCATTTAATCACTGCCGATGTGAGTGCTACCGGGTGATAGTCATTAAGGCAGCCCGCATTATTCTTCTTTGGCACTGGTATAATTGTTGCCTTTTTGAAGCAAGTGGCAATTTCTGCCCATAGCAGTGAGAGGTTGAAAACATTCTTGAATACTCCCGCTAGTTGGTTGGCACAGGTTTTCAGAGCCTTTCCAGGTACTCCATCAGGACCTTACACCTTTTAAGGGTTTACTCTCTTTAAAGACAGCCTAACATTGGCCTCTGAGACAGAGATCACAGGGTCATCAGGTGCAGCAGGGATCTTCACAACTGTGGGTATATTCTCCCTTTCAAAGGGGGCATAGTAGGCGTTGAATTCATCTGGTAGTGAAGCATCGCTGCTATTCATTCTATTGGGTTTTGCTTTGTAGGAAGTAATGTCTTGCAGACCCTGCCAGAGTTGTCATGCATCCGATGTCACCAACTTCATTTGAAATTGTCTCTTTGCCCTTGAAATAGCCCTCCGCAAATCATACTTGGTTTTCTGGTACAGGTCTGGTTCGCCAGACTTGAATGCTGCAGATCTAGCCTTCAGCAGATGACGTACCTCCTGGTTTTGCTTTGGGAATATACAGTAAGTTTTTGTGGGCACGCACTCATCCACACAGATTTTAATGAAGTTGGTAACAACTGCAGCATACTCATCCAGGTTTGAAGATGAATCCCTGAATACAGTCCAGTCCACCAATTCAAAACAGTCCTGTAGGCGCTCCTGTGCTTCCCTTGTCCAAACCTTCCTGGTCCTCACTTCTGATGCTGCAGTCTTCAGTCTCTGCCTATACTCAGGGAGTAGAAGTACAGCCAGGTGATCAGACTTCCTGAAGTGAGGGCGTGGAATAGCATGGTAGGCATTATTGATGGTGGTGTAGCAATGATCCAGTGTTTTGTTTTCTCTGGTGTTGCAAGTGATCTATTGATGGTAGTTGCTTAGTGATTTTTTCCAGGCTGGCCTGGTTAAAATCTCCCAAAACGATGGTGAAGGTGTTAGGGTGCATTGCTTCATGCATGTTGATCCCATTGCTCAGATCATCTAAAGCCTGCTTGAGGTGGAACACTACCAAAATGACCCCAGAGAACTCCAGTGGTAGAAACAAGAAGCAAGAGGCAGTAAGAACACCTATCGATGAAGCAAAATAAGGCAGGTATATGTGCAGATGAATACATATTGCAAAGCTAAAAATAGGATATAAAGATGAAACTATTTTGTAGCACAGACACAGAAAAGGAGAGAGAAAGATTGATCAAGAAAGTATAACTAAATAAGCCCTAGAAGTCCACTTTTTTTTACAATTACTGGGCATCTTCCCAACATGGAAGAACAATATCTATATAGCATTAGATGTTTCAGGAGTTGTTAATTGCCACTCAATCTAAATGATTGGTGATCTTACATTTAGTTCAACATAGCAACTTTAATGCGATTGCTATCAAACATAACTATGGCCTTGCTCCGCAAAAGGCAGCAATAGCTGCCTAGCAAAAGCAACAAAGAAGAAGACATGCCATTGCTTCGTTTGATATCAGCACTGTACACTGTGCACAACAGCAGCTCACAAGCCAGATCTCACCCACTGAGTCAACAGGCAGGAATGGCTACAGTCTGGGCAGAGGGCAGGGGGAAGGAAGGCTTTCTCCCCAGGTGAATTTGATGGGCTTAATTAGGACCTTGGCCAGAATAATTAGTGATTTCTCATGGACAAATATCACAATTAAAAGCATATTAATGTGTGTAATGCATGCAGTATCCCTTATCAATGAGTGACTTATATTAAAATATTTAGGTGTAGTTTGCACAACAAATTTGCTTCAAATTAGAGCTCAAAATACAGGCAAAACAAAGCATAACATTGTAGCAAGTATTTTCTTTTGACATATTGGAATATTTAATCAGATTTGCTTAGTAGTAGAAATATAGCTCACCCATTTTTCTAGGCTTCCCAACCAATTTCCATTTTTATTTCAGTAGATTTGCTCTGGAAATTATTCAGGAACTGATTTATTTTATGTGAGAATTCTCCTGAGTTTTTTTTTGCAAATAACCATGAACATGAACAACTTCCAAGTTACACTTGGAATCCTTGGGGTCAGTAGCAAAGTTTTCATGCAAGCCCATACCTGTCCTAAATGCTATGAAGAATCTGATTGGTTGCTAATTCTAAATGAGGGGTCAACCAAATGACCGAGATTCTTATTTATTCAGAAGAATGGTTCAATGGCATGGGTTGGTAATCATGCTCTGTGCTCGGAACTTCCTTCCTCAAAGGTCAATGGAAGCAAAATCTCTGAATATTTTTAAGGCAGAAGTAGATAGCCACTCTAGAGAGTGGGGAGATAGGAATATGGTGTTGTGGTACCAATCAGATCAGCAAAAAATCATATTAAATGGTAGATCTTATTAATTACTGAATTCAATGGTGTCCTGATGAAGGTTCTCAGCCCAAAACATTGACTGTTTATTCCTCCCCATAGACGCTACCTGACCTGCTGTCAGTAATCTGTGTGTTGGTAGATATGGTTTTAAGGGTAAGCGTTTTTGTGTTTCCTGACTCCAAAACATATAAACTAATTGAAAGGAAACCAAGTGAGCAGAGATGTGTGTCTTAGGTTGATTTTTATTTTAAGCGAAGTGCACACGTATCACATTGTGGCGCAATGATGTAAGCTATTTACATACTTCTACAGATAACCCGCAATGAATTATGTAAACAACAGAGTGCTTAATCAAATAACTTATTTATAATATTACTCAAATATTGCTGAAATATTAAATACACAACACTCCTCGCTACTTAGCTATAAACTCCAACTCAATATAGAAACATCTTAACTATATACACAGTATACTATATAATACAACTACTGTATACAGACATCTACAGCTTAGGAAATTTAAAATTGCTCCATTCTGGCCTAAAGATTTAATCGCTGTGCAGGCTTTCTTACTCTTGTGGGATAACATCTTTCCTGACATGGGGGATCACTCTGCTTGGCAGGTGAGACTTTTGGCTGTGAAACAATCTTAGTTTCTGGCACTCTCTCCAAGGTGGTTGTAGGAGTTGACTCTGTGGCTGCAGAAAGTGGTTCTGATAGCTTCCTTTCTTCTCAAACAATTGCCTCTGTTCTCCTCAACTGATCAATTAGCCATCTCCCGATGATATCAGAAGCAATCTTCACTGTGTAGGAGAGTGGTCCATTTCTGTCCTTAATCTTTCTGTGTACCCATTTTTGATAACCTTTGCAGTCCCTCACCAGGACAGCTTGTCCAGGAATGAAACGTTGAACCTCCTTGTTTGAGCAGCCTTCAATGTTTCTCAGCTGTTTGTCCTGTATACTGCTTCTGAGATTGAGAGGGAGGAGATCCAAGCATTAAAGTAAGAGACGACCCAAGGACAATATGGCTGGTGAGTTGTTGGTTGTGGAGTGTGCTGCATTACAATATTCAAGGAAGAAATTGGTGAGCTTCTGGTTCAGTGTAGAGCATCCTTTGGACTCTGGACAAAACTTACTGGGTGGTACGGTGCAGATATACTGTAATGTGTCTTATTCCATTCATTTTCAGGAATGACTGAAGCTGTTCCACAATAAACTAGTCCATTGTCACTGACTAAGTGTTCTAGAACACCAGTCCCTGAGAAGAGGCTTCTCAACACATCCATATTATGTGAGGCTGTAGTGGAAGGCTATTGGGAAAGCTTCTGGCCACTTTGAAGCTGTATTCACTACTATCAAGAAATTTGTGCCCATGTATGGTCCTGCAAGATCCACATTCCCAGAGATGGAGAGGCATTGCTCTTGGCTTCTTCTGAACATGTTGGCGTTGTAAACAGCGCATGGCAAGCCGCTCAATCTGATGATTTATCCCGGGCACCAGACAAAGCTTTGAGCCAGTGCTTCCGTTTTGACCACACCTAGATGACCAGCATGTAGTTCCTCCAACACTTTAGCTCTCAGCTTGGATAGTACAACAATTCAGAACCCTCACATAAGACAACTTCTGTCAAGGACAAGTTCATCCTGGCGCTAGTAAAAACATGGGAATTGAGATTTCTACTGCACTTTGGTTTTCCATGTAGACCTGAGAAAGCGTGGGGTCTTCTCTGGTTTCCCTTTAAATCATCTCTGCCATAATAGAGAGACTTTCAACGTGTTATAGAGAGGTGTGTCCAATTTTGTCAATGTTTGCAGGTATTTCCTTTTCCATCATCAGCATTTCCATGATTAGTCATCCCCTTAAATTTGATTTTGTAATTGTGTCCTCCAAGACACAAAACCCATCTCTGCATTTGTGTTGCTGCTGTTGGTGGAACACCCTTCTGTGGATTGAAAATGGACATTGGTGGTTGATGATCAGTGAAGAAGGTAAACTCTCTTTCATAAGTACTGGTTGAAATGATTTACACTCCAGACCAGACACAAGCCTCTCTGTCAATCTGGCATAATTTTTCTCTGCAGTGGTAAAAGAATGTGATGCAAAGGCTATGGGGTGTTCACTTCCATCACTCATAATGTCACATGACTGCACCTGTACCATATGATGAGGCATCACAGGCAAGCTTCACTGGACAATGTGGATTATAATGTGTGAGTACAGAGTCTGAGGTCACCATTTCTTTTACCTTTTTGAATGCCACTTCACACAGCTTTGTTCATTGCTATCTCTTTCCAATCTGTGGTATTGAGTTGAAGGGGTGGAAGCTGCTGTAGTAATTGACAAATCCTAAAAAAGGACTGCAACTCTGATACGTCCTTTGGCCGTGGAGCATCCACAACTGCTTGAATTTTCTCAGCACACCTGTGTAATTCTTGTGCATTGATGGTGTGATGACAGTAAGTGATACTTGGTTTAAAAAAATTCACACTTGTTGCATTATGCTCTGAGCCTGAAATCTTCTAATCTTTTTAACACTATGTTGAGATTCTGGAGATGTTCCTTGTCATCCTTACCAGTAACAATGATGTCATCCAGGTAACACTGAGTGCCTAGATGGCCTTGCAGCACCTGGTCCATAGCTTTTTACCAGAATGCAGGTGCTGATACTTCACCAAAAATAAGGCTACTATCACGATAAAGCTCTTTGAGTGTTAATGGTGAGAAACACAGTGGACTCTTCTTTCTTCTCCATCTGGAGGTAGGCCTCAGCTAAAACCACTTAGCTGAATTGTTTCCCTCCAGACAGTTTGGCAAAGATACCTCTATCCTGGGAAGAGGGTATCAATCTACTTTCAAGACCGGGTTGATGGTGACCTTAAAATCACCACAGATCCTGACAGAACCATTCTCCTTGGCTACGGGGACTATTGGCATTGCCCATGGGTTCCATTTGACGTTGGAAAGATTTCCACCTTACTTTGGAAAGATTTCCTTTAGTTTCCGTGCGATCTAGCTCACTGGCTACTTTATCATGGATGGTATAAGAAATTGAATGGACTTTGCAAAACTTGGTGTAGCATTTTCATTTAACACTATTTTTCCCTAGATATGCTTGAGTTTTTCAGTTCCTTCCTTGAACACTACTGTGGCATTGTCCAGTAGCTTGTTAATTCACTTTCAATTGACTATTGGAGGGGATATAGCAAGCAAATAGTGATTCTCCAATCCAGTTGTAGTTTTCTCAGTCAATCACATCCCAACAGTGCTGGCCCTGTTGTTTTTTTACCACATACAAGTCCAATGTAGCTTGTTGGTTGTTGTGTCTCACCTTTACAAATGTCATTCCTAAGGAGTTTTCTTTTCTCCATTATAAGTTTTCAGTTGGACATCTTCAGGCTTCAGTTCGGTATCTTTGAAGTGCTCTTCAAACTCATTTTGTGGAATGACCGAAACAGCTGAATTCTACTTTAATCCACCATTAACTTCTAGTGTGAGCCATATTTCTTTTCTCCTGTTAGTTTTCACATGGTGAATCTCAAGGTTAATCAGTCCTATGTCATTCTCACCATTGTCATGTTTTATCAATTGCATGCAGATTATTGCTCTCTTTAAAACTGCAAACTGACTTTTTTCTTTTTCTCTTCTCAGTGCAGTCTATTTATTTTTGTCTGCCAACATACTCTGTGTATTTGTCCTACTTTATTGAGTTTTCTGCAAGATTCTCCTCTGTGTCTTTATTGGTCTGGTGCATGTGAGCCCCACACAATGATAACACAATCTGTTTGGCCAGGCATTGCAATTTAGTTCACACTCACTTTCATTCTTTACTGGGACTCAATTACGTCTCACTGTTTCCATCGAGATAGCTATTTCAACTGCACTTTTAAATGTAAGTTCTCATTGGCTATTTCATTTGCTTCAAAATACTGCTTAATTAGCTCAGCATACATAACCAGTTACCTATTGTGCAATCAAATGCATCAATCTTTCCAATGTAGCCAGCTATTTCTGCTCTTTTTTTTTATGATTATATTACATGGTACTCACTGTTATGAACCCTGAATTCTTCTATTTTTTTTACTTGATATTCTTTCCTTTTGCAAACCAAATGTGCAGCACAATTTTTAAAAAACTCAGCCATTTCTGGTCAAGCTTTTTTTTAAGCTCGAACATCTCGCTGTACTTCAATAGGTACCTAGTTACCCCTGCTTCATTTAAATCTTCCTCATCACCACTGTTATGTTTTGTAACTCCAAAACATGAAAAGTAATTGAAAGGAAAACAAGGGAGCTGACAGATGTGAGTCTAACTTTGCTTTTACTTTAAATGAGGTGCATATGTGTCATATGCATGATAACATACGCCATTTACGTACTTTACAGATTACCCACCTGCATTATTTAAACAACAAAGAATGCTTAATCAAACATTTTACAACATTACTCAAATATTACCAAAACATTAAATACACAACAGGTGGTCTTATCCTGCTCCTGATTTGTACTATAATGTTCACCTAATAAAGAAATGGATTTATTTTCTTTTTGACATAACAGCTTTTAGTTGTGTTATATTTATTGGAAATTAAAAAGAAAGAAAAGGGAAAATAGATGGAAGAGAGAATGAACTGCACATCATTTTCATCTCTCATGACCCAGGAGGTGCCAAGTATGGTACTGTCAATTCAGTGCTTGTAGAATTGTAGTCATGATAAGGATGCATGGCAGCTAATATCAGACACCCACAAACAGCGGGGTCATTATAATCAGATCATCTCCTTTTATTTTTGGCTGAGGGAAACTACTGGGCAGCATTCCATTCTCAATTTTTTTGAAATTGCGCCAATGAATTAAGGCCACCTGAGAGGGCAGATGGGAGATTGATCAGAATGTGGCCTGCCTGGCAGTGCACTGTACTGAGACCTGCCTTGTTTAAGTTTGTTATAGGAGCTAATTGGACTGGAGTGTGATGGACACATTCCGCATGTGATATTTTATATGATGGTGAGTTAAAGCTCGACCTATCTGTGGAGGTTTCTGATTCTGCTCGTGGTGTATTTGGAGGGATGGTGTTACAGCACAACAGGAGATTTATGCTAAGGTACCGGCTGTATCATTGTGAAATAATATGGCACAATGTCCTGTGCCTTTGACAAAGGTAACTCCCAAACCACATCCTTTAGCCATGAACTCCTTAATTTAATCAGTGGTGGTTTTAAAGCATTTTGTCTGAGCCAATCTTTCAAGGTGAGAAGGGACTTTCCATCTGGTTATCCTAAACACCTTCCTGTGTCTTAAGCACCTGCTCCACTTATCAGCAATTTAATTCAATCTTTTAATATTAAATGGTGCTGTGGAGATAAGCTCTTCCCTTCTGTGTAGTCATCTGTTACAATAACCAGCTGGATAATCCCTTCATGGTTTGAGGATCTGAAAGAACAAAATATGTGTATCACGAAACATGCTGCTATTAAAATTAATCAATCATTTAATGGTGGTGGAGCGAAGAATTCCTACCTTGTGTTCTTTGCAACTGAGCTCATAGTTGTCACCAGCACATTACATGAACAGCTTAGGACAGACCCCAGACGTTGGAAAAGGATGTGGTAATAGGCTCAGAACAGAGCCTGACATGTTGGAAGGTAGAGTACAACCAGGAAGAGCCAAAGGATTAAGATTGGAGCACAAGTATGTGCAAAGAGTGGTGCATTCTATAGCTTAGTGATGGCTGATCTCATAATGAGACTGGAGCACAACCAAGGGACTAGGTATGAGCATGAAGCTGAGGTCAGATACCTGGGGTACAAGAAGAGGGTTGGAGAACTGAGTGCAGGAATTATGGCAGTAGACAAAGGGTGATGGAGTTTATGGTTTGACGCACTGCAGAGTCAGAGTCGCAATGCAGGAATCAACTTTTCAACTCACCACGTCCATGCTGAACTTTGTTTGCCCATTCACACTAGTGCCATTTGCCCGCACTAGGTCTGTACCTTCTATGCTCTGTCTATTTAACTGACTGTCCGGACTGCTCTTAAATGTGGTGATTGCATCTGACTCCACTATCTCCAGCAGTGAGTTCCAGTTATCAGATGCTCCTCTGTGCAAATAAATCTTTCCCTCAATTCCTTTTAAAATTCCATTGTCCTATCTTAAACCTATGGTGTCTTGTTTTCGATACCCCTGCACATTAAAAAGATTCTGACTACACTTTTTTATGCTCTCATATTTTTATACCTCTAACAAACACAGCCTATCTAATCTGCCC